>NC_092137.1:98394278-98618582 GCF_043159975.1 Macaca nemestrina | reverse complement strand
TAGGGCCAAAGGAAATATCCTCCGATAACAAAGAGAAAGAAGCTTTCTGAGAAACTTCTTTGTGTTCTGTGAAATCATCTCACAGAGTTACAGCTTTCCCCTCAAGAAGCCTTTCGCTAAGACAGTTCTTGTGGAATTGGCAAAGTGATATTTGGAAGCCCATAGAGGGCTATGGTGAAAAAGGAAATATCCTCCGTTGAAATGTGGAAAGAAGCTTTCTGAGAAACTGCTTAGTGTTCTGTTAATTCATCTCACAGAGTTACATCTGTATTTCGTGGATCTCTTTGCTAGCCTTATTTCTGTGGAATCTGAGAACAGATATTTCGGATCCCTTGGAAGACTATAGGGCCAAAGGAAATATCCTCCGATAACAAAGAGAAAGAAGCTTTCTGAGAAACTTCTTTGTGTTCTGTGAAATCATCTCACAGAGTTACAGCTTTCCCCTCAAGAAGCCTTTCGCTAAGACAGTTCTTGTGGAATTGGCAAAGTGATATGTAGAATCCCACAGAGGGCTATGGTGAAAAAGGAAATATCCTCAGATGAAATCTGCAAAGTAGCTTTCTGAGAAACTGCTTAGTGTTCTGTTAATTCATCTCACAGAGTTACATCTGTATTTCGTGGATCTCTTTGCTAGCCTTATTTCTGTGGAATCTGAGAACAGATATTTCGGATCCCTTGGAAGACTATAGGGCCAAAGGAAATATCCTCCGATAACAAAGAGAAAGAAGCTTTCTGAGAAACTTCTTTGTGTTCTGTGAAATCATCTCACAGAGTTACAGCTTTCCCCTCAAGAAGCCTTTCGCTAAGACAGTTCTTGTGGAATTGGCAAAGTGATATTTGGAAGCCCATAGAGGGCTATGGTGAAAAAGGAAATATCCTCCGTTGAAATGTGGAAAGAAGCTTTCTGAGAAACTGCTTAGTGTTCTGTTAATTCATCTCACAGAGTTACATCTGTATTTCGTGGATCTCTTTGCTAGCCTTATTTCTGTGGAATATGAGAACAGATATTTCGGATCCCTTGGAAGACTATAGGGCCAAATGAAATATCCTCGGATAACAAAGAGAAAGAAGCTTTCTGAGGAAATTCTTTGTGTTCTGTGAAATCATCTCACAGAGTTACAGCATTCCCCTCAAGAAGCCTTTCGCTAAGCCAGTTCTTGTGGAATTGGCAAAGTGATATTTGGAAGCCCATAGAGGGCTATGGTGAAAAAGGAAATATCCTCACATGAAATCTGGAAAGAAGCTTTCTGAGAAACTGCTTAGTGTTCTGTTAATTCATCTCACAGAGTTACATCTGTATTTCGTGGATCTCTTTGCTAGCCTTATTTCTGTGGAATCTGAGAACAGATATTTCGGATCCCTTGGAAGACTATAGGGCCAAAGGAAATATCCTCCGATAACAAAGAGAAAGAAGCTTTCTGAGAAACTTCTTTGTGTTCTGTGAAATCATCTCACAGAGTTACAGCTTTCCCCTCAAGAAGCCTTTCGCTAAGACAGTTCTTGTGGAATTGGCAAAGTGATATTTGGAAGCCCATAGAGGGCTATGGTGAAAAAGGAAATATCCTCACATGAAATCTGGAAAGAAGCTTTCTGAGAAACTGCTTAGTGTTCTGTTAATTCATCTCACAGAGTTACATCTGTATTTCGTGGATCTCTTTGCTAGCCTTATTTCTGTGGAATCTGAGAACAGATATTTCGGATCCCTTGGAAGACTATAGGGCCAAAGGAAATATCCTCCGATAACAAAGAGAAAGAAGCTTTCTGAGAAACTTCTTTGTGTTCTGTGAAATCATCTCACAGAGTTACAGCTTTCCCCTCAAGAAGCCTTTCGCTAAGACAGTTCTTGTGGAATTGGCAAAGTGATATTTGGAAGCCCATAGAGGGCTATGGTGAAAAAGGAAATATCCTCCGTTGAAATGTGGAAAGAAGCTTTCTGAGAAACTGCTTAGTGTTCTGTTAATTCATCTCACAGAGTTACATCTGTATTTCGTGGATCTCTTTGCTAGCCTTATTTCTGTGGAATATGAGAACAGATATTTCGGATCCCTTGGAAGACTATAGGGCCAAAGGAAATATCCTCCGATAACAAAGAGAAAGAAGCTTTCTGAGAAACTTCTTTGTGTTCTGTGAAATCATCTCACAGAGTTACAGCTTTCCCCTCAAGAAGCCTTTCGCTAAGACAGTTCTTGTGGAATTGGCAAAGTGATATTTGGAAGCCCATAGAGGGATACGGTGAAAAAGGAAATATCCTCACATGAAATCTGGAAAGAAGCTTTCTGAGAAATTGCTTAGTGTTCTGTTAATTCATCTCACAGAGTTACATCTGTATTTCGTGGATCTCTTTGCTAGCCTTATTTCTGTGGAATCTGAGAACAGATATTTCGGATCCCTTGGAAGACTATAGGGCCAAAGGAAATATCCTCCGATAACAAAGAGAAAGAAGCTTTCTGAGAAACTTCTTTGTGTTCTGTGAAATCATCTCACAGAGTTACAGCTTTCCCTTCAAGAAGACTTTCGCTAAGCCAGTTCTTGTGGAATTGGCAAAGTGATATTTGGAAGCCCATAGAGGGCTATGGTGAAAAAGGAAATATCCTCAGATGAAATCTGGAAAGAAGCTTTCTGAGAAACTGCTTAGTGTTCTGTTAATTCATCTCACAGAGTTACATCTGTATTTCGTGGATCTCTCTGCTAGCCTTATTTCTGTGGAATCTGAGAACAGATATTTCCTTTCCCTTTGAAGACTATAGGGCCAAAGGGAATATCCTCCGATAACAAAGAGAAAGAAGCTTTCTGAGAAACTTCTTTGTGTTCTGTGAAATCATCTCACAGAGTTACACCTTTCCCCTCAAGAAGCCTTTCGCTAAGACAGTTCTTGTGGAATTGGCAAAGTGATATGTGGAATCCCACAGAGGGCTATGGTGAAAAAGGAAATATCCTCAGATGAAATCTGGAAAAGAGCTTTCTGAGAAACTGCTTAGTGTTCTGTTAATTCATCTCACAGAGTTACATCTGTATTTCGTGGATCTCTTTGCTAGCCTTATTTCTGTGGAATCTGAGAACAGATATTTCGGATCCCTTGGAAGACTATAGGTCCAAAGGAAATATCCTGCGATAACAAAGAGAAAGAAGCTTTCTGAGAAACTTCTTTGTGTTCTGTGAAATCATCTCACAGAGTTACAGCTTTCCCCTCAAGAAGCCTTTCGCTAAGACAGTTCTTGTGGAATTGGCAAAGTGATATTTGGAAGCCCATAGAGGGCTATGGTGAAAAAGGAAATATCCTCACATGAAATCTGGAAAGAAGCTTTCTGAGAAACTCCTTAGTGTTCTGTTAATTCATCTCACAGAGTTACATCTGTATTTCGTGGATCTCTTTGCTAGCCTTATTTCTGTGGAATCTGAGAACAGATATTTCGGATCCCTTGGAAGACTATAGGGCCAAAGAAAATATCCTGCGATAACAAAGAGAAAGAAGCTTTCTGAGAAACTTCTTTGTGTTCTGTGAAATCATCTCACAGAGTTACAGCTTTCCCCTCAAGAAGCCTTTCGCTAAGACAGTTCTTGTGGAATTGGCAAAGTGATATTTGGAAGCCCATAGAGGGCTATGGTGAAAAAGGAAATATCCTCACATGAAATCTGGAAAGAAGCTTTCTGAGAAACTCCTTAGTGTTCTGTTAATTCATCTCACAGTGTTACATCTGTATTTCGTGGATCTCTTTGCTAGCCTTATTTCTGTGGAATCTGAGAACAGATATTTCGGATCCCTTGGAAGACTATAGGGCCAAAGGAAATATCCTCCGATAACAAAGAGAAAGAAGCTTTCTGAGAAACTTCTTTGTGTTCTGTGAAATCATCTCACAGAGTTACAGCTTTCCCCTCAAGAAGCCTTTCGCTAAGACAGTTCTTGTGGAATTGGCAAAGTGATATTTGGAAGCCCACAGAGGGTTATGGTGAAAAAGGAAATATCCTCCGTTGAAATGTGGAAAGAAGCTTTCTGAGAAACTGCTTAGTGTTCTGTTAATTCATCTCACAGAGTTACATCTGTATTTCGTGGATCTCTTTGCTTGCCTTATTTCTGTGGAATCTGAGAACAGATATTTCGGATCCCTTGGAAGACTATAGGGCCAAATGAAATATCCTCGGATAACAAAGAGAAAGAAGCTTTCTGAGGAAATTCTTTGTGTTCTGTGAAATCATCTCACAGAGTTACAGCATTCCCCTCAAGAAGCCTTTCGCTAAGCCAGTTCTTGTGGAATTGGCAAAGTGATATTTGGAAGCCCATAGAGGGCTATGGTGAAAAAGGAAATATCCTCACATGAAATCTGGAAAGAAGCTTTCTGAGAAACTGCTTAGTGTTCTGTTAATTCATCTCACAGAGTTACATCTGTATTTCGTGGATCTCTTTGCTAGCCTTATTTCTGTGGAATCTGAGAACAGATATTTCGGATCCCTTGGAAGACTATAGGGCCAAAGGAAATATCCTCCGATAACAAAGAGAAAGAAGCTTTCTGAGAAACTTCTTTGTGTTCTGTGAAATCATCTCACAGAGTTACAGCTTTCCCCTCAAGACGCCTTTCGCTAAGACAGTTCTTGTGGAATTGGCAAAGTGATATTTGGAAGCCCATAGAGGGCTATGGTGAAAAAGGAAATATCCTCACATGAAATCTGGAAAGAAGCTTTCTGAGAAACTGCTTAGTGTTCTGTTAATTCATCTCACAGAGTTACATCTGTATTTCGTGGATCTCTTTGCTAGCCTTATTTCTGTGGAATCTGAGAACAGATATTTCGGATCCCTTGGAAGACTATAGGTCCAAAGGAAATATCCTGCGATAACAAAGAGAAAGAAGCTTTCTGAGAAACTTCTTTGTGTTCTGTGAAATCATCTCACAGAGTTACAGCTTTCCCCTCAAGAAGCCTTTCGCTAGGACAGTTCTTGTGGAATTGGCAAAGTGATATTTGGAAGCCCATAGAGGGCTATGGTGAAAAAGGAAATATCCTCACATGAAATCTGCAAAGAAGCTTTCTGAGAAACTCCTTAGTGTTCTGTTAATTCATCTCACAGAGTTACATGTGTATTTCGTGGATCTCTTTGCTAGCCTTATTTCTGTGGAATCTGAGAACAGATATTTCGGATCCCTTGGAAGACTATAGGGCCAAAGGAAATATCCTCCGATAACAAAGAGAAAGAAGCTTTCTGAGAAACTTCTTTGTGTTCTGTGAAATCATCTCACAGAGTTACAGCTTTCCCCTCAAGAAGCCTTTCGCTAAGACAGTTCTTGTGGAATTGGCAAAGTGATATTTGGAAGCCCATAGAGGGCTGTGGTGAAAAAGGAAATATCCTCCCATGAAATCTGGAAAGAAGCTTTCTGAGAAACTGCTTTGTGTTCTGTTAATTCATCTCACAGAGTTACATCTGTATTTCGTGGATCTCTTTGCTAGCCTTATTTCTGTGGAATCTGAGAACAGATATTTCGGATCCCTTGGAAGACTATAGGGCCAAAGGAAATATCCTCCGAAAACAAAGAGAAAGAAGCTTTCTGAGAAACTTCTTTGTGTTCTGTGAAATCATCTCACAGAGTTACAGCTTTCCCCTCAAGAAGCCTTTCGCTAAGACAGTTCTTGTGGAATTGGCAAAGTGATATTTGGAAGCCCATAGAGGGCTATGGTGAAAAAGGAAATATCCTCCGTTGAAATGTGGAAAGAAGCTTTCTGAGAAACTGCTTAGTGTTCTGTTAATTCATCTCACAGAGTTACATCTGTATTTCGTGGATCTCTTTGCTTGCCTTATTTCTGTGGAATCTGAGAACAGATATTTCGGATCCCTTGGAAGACTATAGGGCCAAATGAAATATCCTCGGATAACAAAGAGAAAGAAGCTTTCTGAGGAAATTCTTTGTGTTCTGTGAAATCATCTCACAGAGTTACAGCATTCCCCTCAAGAAGCCTTTCGCTAAGCCAGTTCTTGTGGAATTGGCAAAGTGATATTTGGAAGCCCATAGAGGGCTATGGAGAAAAAGGAAATATCCTCACATGAAATCTGGAAAGAAGCTTTCTGAGAAACTGCTTAGTGTTCTGTTAATTCATCTCACAGAGTTACATCTGTATTTCGTGGATCTCTTTGCAAGCCTTATTTCTGTGGAATCTGAGAACAGATATTTCGGATCCCTTGGAAGACTATAGGGCCCAAGGAAATATCCTCCGATAACAAAGAGAAGGAAGCTTTCTGAGAAACTTCTTTGTGTTCTGTGAAATCATCTCACAGAGTTACAGCTTTCCCCTCAAGAAGCCTTTCGCTAAGACAGTTCTTGTGGAATTGGCAAAGTGATATTTGGAAGCCCATAGAGGGCTATGGTGAAAAAGGAAATATCCTCAGATGAAATCTGGAAAGAAGCTTTCTGAGAAACTGCTTAGTGTTCTGTTAATTCATCTCACAGAGTTACATCTGTATTTCGTGGATCTCTTTGCTAGCCTTATTTCTGTGGAATCTGAGAACAGATATTTCGGATCCCTTGGAAGACTATAGGGCCAAAGGAAATATCCTCCGATAACAAAGAGAAAGAAGCTTTCTGAGAAACTTCTTTGTGTTCTGTGAAATCATCTCACAGAGTTACAGCTTTCCCCTCAAGAAGCCTTTCGCTAAGACAGTTCTTGTGGAATTGGCAAAGTGATATTTGGAAGCCCATAGAGGGCTATGGTGAAAAAGGAAATATCCTCCGTTGAAATGTGGAAAGAAGCTTTCTGAGAAACTGCTTAGTGTTCTGTTAATTCATCTCACAGAGTTACATCTGTATTTCGTGGATCTCTTTGCTAGCCTTATTTCTGTGGAATCTGAGAACAGATATTTCGGATCCCTTGGAAGACTATAGGGCCAAAGGAAATATCCTCCGATAACAAAGAGAAAGAAGCTTTCTGAGAAACTTCTTTGTGTTCTGTGAAATCATCTCACAGAGTTACAGCTTTCCCCTCAAGAAGCCTTTCGCTAAGACAGTTCTTGTGGAATTGGCAAAGTGATATGTAGAATCCCACAGAGGGCTATGGTGAAAAAGGAAATATCCTCAGATGAAATCTGCAAAGTAGCTTTCTGAGAAACTGCTTAGTGTTCTGTTAATTCATCTCACAGAGTTACATCTGTATTTCGTGGATCTCTTTGCTAGCCTTATTTCTGTGGAATCTGAGAACAGATATTTCGGATCCCTTGGAAGACTATAGGGCCAAAGGAAATATCCTCCGATAACAAAGAGAAAGAAGCTTTCTGAGAAACTTCTTTGTGTTCTGTGAAATCATCTCACAGAGTTACAGCTTTCCCCTCAAGAAGCCTTTCGCTAAGACAGTTCTTGTGGAATTGGCAAAGTGATATTTGGAAGCCCATAGAGGGCTATGGTGAAAAAGGAAATATCCTCCGTTGAAATGTGGAAAGAAGCTTTCTGAGAAACTGCTTAGTGTTCTGTTAATTCATCTCACAGAGTTACATCTGTATTTCGTGGATCTCTTTGCTAGCCTTATTTCTGTGGAATATGAGAACAGATATTTCGGATCCCTTGGAAGACTATAGGGCCAAATGAAATATCCTCGGATAACAAAGAGAAAGAAGCTTTCTGAGGAAATTCTTTGTGTTCTGTGAAATCATCTCACAGAGTTACAGCATTCCCCTCAAGAAGCCTTTCGCTAAGCCAGTTCTTGTGGAATTGGCAAAGTGATATTTGGAAGCCCATAGAGGGCTATGGTGAAAAAGGAAATATCCTCACATGAAATCTGGAAAGAAGCTTTCTGAGAAACTGCTTAGTGTTCTGTTAATTCATCTCACAGAGTTACATCTGTATTTCGTGGATCTCTTTGCTAGCCTTATTTCTGTGGAATCTGAGAACAGATATTTCGGATCCCTTGGAAGACTATAGGGCCAAAGGAAATATCCTCCGATAACAAAGAGAAAGAAGCTTTCTGAGAAACTTCTTTGTGTTCTGTGAAATCATCTCACAGAGTTACAGCTTTCCCCTCAAGAAGCCTTTCGCTAAGACAGTTCTTGTGGAATTGGCAAAGTGATATTTGGAAGCCCATAGAGGGCTATGGTGAAAAAGGAAATATCCTCACATGAAATCTGGAAAGAAGCTTTCTGAGAAACTGCTTAGTGTTCTGTTAATTCATCTCACAGAGTTACATCTGTATTTCGTGGATCTCTTTGCTAGCCTTATTTCTGTGGAATCTGAGAACAGATATTTCGGATCCCTTGGAAGACTATAGGGCCAAAGGAAATATCCTCCGATAACAAAGAGAAAGAAGCTTTCTGAGAAACTTCTTTGTGTTCTGTGAAATCATCTCACAGAGTTACAGCTTTCCCCTCAAGAAGCCTTTCGCTAAGACAGTTCTTGTGGAATTGGCAAAGTGATATTTGGAAGCCCATAGAGGGCTATGGTGAAAAAGGAAATATCCTCCGTTGAAATGTGGAAAGAAGCTTTCTGAGAAACTGCTTAGTGTTCTGTTAATTCATCTCACAGAGTTACATCTGTATTTCGTGGATCTCTTTGCTAGCCTTATTTCTGTGGAATATGAGAACAGATATTTCGGATCCCTTGGAAGACTATAGGGCCAAAGGAAATATCCTCGGATAACAAAGAGAAAGAAGCTTTCTGAGAAACTTCTTTGTGTTCTGTGAAATCATCTCACAGAGTTACAGCTTTCCCCTCAAGAAGCCTTTCGCTAAGACAGTTCTTGTGGAATTGGCAAAGTGATATTTGGAAGCCCATAGAGGGATACGGTGAAAAAGGAAATATCCTCACATGAAATCTGGAAAGAAGCTTTCTGAGAAATTGCTTAGTGTTCTGTTAATTCATCTCACAGAGTTACATCTGTATTTCGTGGATCTCTTTGCTAGCCTTATTTCTGTGGAATCTGAGAACAGATATTTCGGATCCCTTGGAAGACTATAGGGCCAAAGGAAATATCCTCCGATAACAAAGAGAAAGAAGCTTTCTGAGAAACTTCTTTGTGTTCTGTGAAATCATCTCACAGAGTTACAGCTTTCCCTTCAAGAAGCCTTTCGCTAAGCCAGTTCTTGTGGAATTGGCAAAGTGATATTTGGAAGCCCATAGAGGGCTATGGTGAAAAAGGAAATATCCTCAGATGAAATCTGGAAAGAAGCTTTCTGAGAAACTGCTTAGTGTTCTGTTAATTCATCTCACAGAGTTACATCTGTATTTCGTGGATCTCTCTGCTAGCCTTATTTCTGTGGAATCTGAGAACAGATATTTCCTTTCCCTTTGAAGACTATAGGGCCAAAGGGAATATCCTCCGATAACAAAGAGAAAGAAGCTTTCTGAGAAACTTCTTTGTGTTCTGTGAAATCATCTCACAGAGTTACACCTTTCCCCTCAAGAAGCCTTTCGCTAAGACAGTTCTTGTGGAATTGGCAAAGTGATATGTGGAATCCCACAGAGGGCTATGGTGAAAAAGGAAATATCCTCAGATGAAATCTGGAAAAGAGCTTTCTGAGAAACTGCTTAGTGTTCTGTTAATTCATCTCACAGAGTTACATCTGTATTTCGTGGATCTCTTTGCTAGCCTTATTTCTGTGGAATCTGAGAACAGATATTTCGGATCCCTTGGAAGACTATAGGTCCAAAGGAAATATCCTGCGATAACAAAGAGAAAGAAGCTTTCTGAGAAACTTCTTTGTGTTCTGTGAAATCATCTCACAGAGTTACAGCTTTCCCCTCAAGAAGCCTTTCGCTAAGACAGTTCTTGTGGAATTGGCAAAGTGATATTTGGAAGCCCATAGAGGGCTATGGTGAAAAAGGAAATATCCTCACATGAAATCTGGAAAGAAGCTTTCTGAGAAACTCCTTAGTGTTCTGTTAATTCATCTCACAGAGTTACATCTGTATTTCGTGGATCTCTTTGCTAGCCTTATTTCTGTGGAATCTGAGAACAGATATTTCGGATCCCTTGGAAGACTATAGGGCCAAAGAAAATATCCTGCGATAACAAAGAGAAAGAAGCTTTCTGAGAAACTTCTTTGTGTTCTGTGAAATCATCTCACAGAGTTACAGCTTTCCCCTCAAGAAGCCTTTCGCTAAGACAGTTCTTGTGGAATTGGCAAAGTGATATTTGGAAGCCCATAGAGGGCTATGGTGAAAAAGGAAATATCCTCACATGAAATCTGGAAAGAAGCTTTCTGAGAAACTCCTTAGTGTTCTGTTAATTCATCTCACAGTGTTACATCTGTATTTCGTGGATCTCTTTGCTAGCCTTATTTCTGTGGAATCTGAGAACAGATATTTCGGATCCCTTGGAAGACTATAGGGCCAAAGGAAATATCCTCCGATAACAAAGAGAAAGAAGCTTTCTGAGAAACTTCTTTGTGTTCTGTGAAATCATCTCACAGAGTTACAGCTTTCCCCTCAAGAAGCCTTTCGCTAAGACAGTTCTTGTGGAATTGGCAAAGTGATATTTGGAAGCCCACAGAGGGTTATGGTGAAAAAGGAAATATCCTCCGTTGAAATGTGGAAAGAAGCTTTCTGAGAAACTGCTTAGTGTTCTGTTAATTCATCTCACAGAGTTACATCTGTATTTCGTGGATCTCTTTGCTTGCCTTATTTCTGTGGAATCTGAGAACAGATATTTCGGATCCCTTGGAAGACTATAGGGCCAAATGAAATATCCTCGGATAACAAAGAGAAAGAAGCTTTCTGAGGAAATTCTTTGTGTTCTGTGAAATCATCTCACAGAGTTACAGCATTCCCCTCAAGAAGCCTTTCGCTAAGCCAGTTCTTGTGGAATTGGCAAAGTGATATTTGGAAGCCCATAGAGGGCTATGGTGAAAAAGGAAATATCCTCACATGAAATCTGGAAAGAAGCTTTCTGAGAAACTGCTTAGTGTTCTGTTAATTCATCTCACAGAGTTACATCTGTATTTCGTGGATCTCTTTGCTAGCCTTATTTCTGTGGAATCTGAGAACAGATATTTCGGATCCCTTGGAAGACTATAGGGCCAAAGGAAATATCCTCCGATAACAAAGAGAAAGAAGCTTTCTGAGAAACTTCTTTGTGTTCTGTGAAATCATCTCACAGAGTTACAGCTTTCCCCTCAAGACGCCTTTCGCTAAGACAGTTCTTGTGGAATTGGCAAAGTGATATTTGGAAGCCCATAGAGGGCTATGGTGAAAAAGGAAATATCCTCACATGAAATCTGGAAAGAAGCTTTCTGAGAAACTGCTTAGTGTTCTGTTAATTCATCTCACAGAGTTACATCTGTATTTCGTGGATCTCTTTGCTAGCCTTATTTCTGTGGAATCTGAGAACAGATATTTCGGATCCCTTGGAAGACTATAGGTCCAAAGGAAATATCCTGCGATAACAAAGAGAAAGAAGCTTTCTGAGAAACTTCTTTGTGTTCTGTGAAATCATCTCACAGAGTTACAGCTTTCCCCTCAAGAAGCCTTTCGCTAGGACAGTTCTTGTGGAATTGGCAAAGTGATATTTGGAAGCCCATAGAGGGCTATGGTGAAAAAGGAAATATCCTCACATGAAATCTGCAAAGAAGCTTTCTGAGAAACTCCTTAGTGTTCTGTTAATTCATCTCACAGAGTTACATGTGTATTTCGTGGATCTCTTTGCTAGCCTTATTTCTGTGGAATCTGAGAACAGATATTTCGGATCCCTTGGAAGACTATAGGGCCAAAGGAAATATCCTCCGATAACAAAGAGAAAGAAGCTTTCTGAGAAACTTCTTTGTGTTCTGTGAAATCATCTCACAGAGTTACAGCTTTCCCCTCAAGAAGCCTTTCGCTAAGACAGTTCTTGTGGAATTGGCAAAGTGATATTTGGAAGCCCATAGAGGGCTGTGGTGAAAAAGGAAATATCCTCCCATGAAATCTGGAAAGAAGCTTTCTGAGAAACTGCTTTGTGTTCTGTTAATTCATCTCACAGAGTTACATCTGTATTTCGTGGATCTCTTTGCTAGCCTTATTTCTGTGGAATCTGAGAACAGATATTTCGGATCCCTTGGAAGACTATAGGGCCAAAGGAAATATCCTCCGAAAACAAAGAGAAAGAAGCTTTCTGAGAAACTTCTTTGTGTTCTGTGAAATCATCTCACAGAGTTACAGCTTTCCCCTCAAGAAGCCTTTCGCTAAGACAGTTCTTGTGGAATTGGCAAAGTGATATTTGGAAGCCCATAGAGGGCTATGGTGAAAAAGGAAATATCCTCCGTTGAAATGTGGAAAGAAGCTTTCTGAGAAACTGCTTAGTGTTCTGTTAATTCATCTCACAGAGTTACATCTGTATTTCGTGGATCTCTTTGCTTGCCTTATTTCTGTGGAATCTGAGAACAGATATTTCGGATCCCTTGGAAGACTATAGGGCCAAATGAAATATCCTCGGATAACAAAGAGAAAGAAGCTTTCTGAGGAAATTCTTTGTGTTCTGTGAAATCATCTCACAGAGTTACAGCATTCCCCTCAAGAAGCCTTTCGCTAAGCCAGTTCTTGTGGAATTGGCAAAGTGATATTTGGAAGCCCATAGAGGGCTATGGAGAAAAAGGAAATATCCTCACATGAAATCTGGAAAGAAGCTTTCTGAGAAACTGCTTAGTGTTCTGTTAATTCATCTCACAGAGTTACATCTGTATTTCGTGGATCTCTTTGCAAGCCTTATTTCTGTGGAATCTGAGAACAGATATTTCGGATCCCTTGGAAGACTATAGGGCCCAAGGAAATATCCTCCGATAACAAAGAGAAGGAAGCTTTCTGAGAAACTTCTTTGTGTTCTGTGAAATCATCTCACAGAGTTACAGCTTTCCCCTCAAGAAGCCTTTCGCTAAGACAGTTCTTGTGGAATTGGCAAAGTGATATTTGGAAGCCCATAGAGGGCTATGGTGAAAAAGGAAATATCCTCAGATGAAATCTGGAAAGAAGCTTTCTGAGAAACTGCTTAGTGTTCTGTTAATTCATCTCACAGAGTTACATCTGTATTTCGTGGATCTCTTTGCTAGCCTTATTTCTGTGGAATCTGAGAACAGATATTTCGGATCCCTTGGAAGACTATAGGGCCAAAGGAAATATCCTCCGATAACAAAGAGAAAGAAGCTTTCTGAGAAACTTCTTTGTGTTCTGTGAAATCATCTCACAGAGTTACAGCTTTCCCCTCAAGAAGCCTTTCGCTAAGACAGTTCTTGTGGAATTGGCAAAGTGATATTTGGAAGCCCATAGAGGGCTATGGTGAAAAAGGAAATATCCTCCGTTGAAATGTGGAAAGAAGCTTTCTGAGAAACTGCTTAGTGTTCTGTTAATTCATCTCACAGAGTTACATCTGTATTTCGTGGATCTCTTTGCTAGCCTTATTTCTGTGGAATCTGAGAACAGATATTTCGGATCCCTTGGAAGACTATAGGGCCAAAGGAAATATCCTCCGATAACAAAGAGAAAGAAGCTTTCTGAGAAACTTCTTTGTGTTCTGTGAAATCATCTCACAGAGTTACAGCTTTCCCCTCAAGAAGCCTTTCGCTAAGACAGTTCTTGTGGAATTGGCAAAGTGATATGTAGAATCCCACAGAGGGCTATGGTGAAAAAGGAAATATCCTCAGATGAAATCTGCAAAGTAGCTTTCTGAGAAACTGCTTAGTGTTCTGTTAATTCATCTCACAGAGTTACATCTGTATTTCGTGGATCTCTTTGCTAGCCTTATTTCTGTGGAATCTGAGAACAGATATTTCGGATCCCTTGGAAGACTATAGGGCCAAAGGAAATATCCTCCGATAACAAAGAGAAAGAAGCTTTCTGAGAAACTTCTTTGTGTTCTGTGAAATCATCTCACAGAGTTACAGCTTTCCCCTCAAGAAGCCTTTCGCTAAGACAGTTCTTGTGGAATTGGCAAAGTGATATTTGGAAGCCCATAGAGGGCTATGGTGAAAAAGGAAATATCCTCCGTTGAAATGTGGAAAGAAGCTTTCTGAGAAACTGCTTAGTGTTCTGTTAATTCATCTCACAGAGTTACATCTGTATTTCGTGGATCTCTTTGCTAGCCTTATTTCTGTGGAATATGAGAACAGATATTTCGGATCCCTTGGAAGACTATAGGGCCAAATGAAATATCCTCGGATAACAAAGAGAAAGAAGCTTTCTGAGGAAATTCTTTGTGTTCTGTGAAATCATCTCACAGAGTTACAGCATTCCCCTCAAGAAGCCTTTCGCTAAGCCAGTTCTTGTGGAATTGGCAAAGTGATATTTGGAAGCCCATAGAGGGCTATGGTGAAAAAGGAAATATCCTCACATGAAATCTGGAAAGAAGCTTTCTGAGAAACTGCTTAGTGTTCTGTTAATTCATCTCACAGAGTTACATCTGTATTTCGTGGATCTCTTTGCTAGCCTTATTTCTGTGGAATCTGAGAACAGATATTTCGGATCCCTTGGAAGACTATAGGGCCAAAGGAAATATCCTCCGATAACAAAGAGAAAGAAGCTTTCTGAGAAACTTCTTTGTGTTCTGTGAAATCATCTCACAGAGTTACAGCTTTCCCCTCAAGAAGCCTTTCGCTAAGACAGTTCTTGTGGAATTGGCAAAGTGATATTTGGAAGCCCATAGAGGGCTATGGTGAAAAAGGAAATATCCTCACATGAAATCTGGAAAGAAGCTTTCTGAGAAACTGCTTAGTGTTCTGTTAATTCATCTCACAGAGTTACATCTGTATTTCGTGGATCTCTTTGCTAGCCTTATTTCTGTGGAATCTGAGAACAGATATTTCGGATCCCTTGGAAGACTATAGGGCCAAAGGAAATATCCTCCGATAACAAAGAGAAAGAAGCTTTCTGAGAAACTTCTTTGTGTTCTGTGAAATCATCTCACAGAGTTACAGCTTTCCCCTCAAGAAGCCTTTCGCTAAGACAGTTCTTGTGGAATTGGCAAAGTGATATTTGGAAGCCCATAGAGGGCTATGGTGAAAAAGGAAATATCCTCCGTTGAAATGTGGAAAGAAGCTTTCTGAGAAACTGCTTAGTGTTCTGTTAATTCATCTCACAGAGTTACATCTGTATTTCGTGGATCTCTTTGCTAGCCTTATTTCTGTGGAATATGAGAACAGATATTTCGGATCCCTTGGAAGACTATAGGGCCAAAGGAAATATCCTCCGATAACAAAGAGAAAGAAGCTTTCTGAGAAACTTCTTTGTGTTCTGTGAAATCATCTCACAGAGTTACAGCTTTCCCCTCAAGAAGCCTTTCGCTAAGACAGTTCTTGTGGAATTGGCAAAGTGATATTTGGAAGCCCATAGAGGGCTATGGTGAAAAAGGAAATATCCTCCGTTGAAATGTGGAAAGAAGCTTTCTGAGAAACTGCTTAGTGTTCTGTTAATTCATCTCACAGAGTTACATCTGTATTTCGTGGATCTCTTTGCTAGCCTTATTTCTGTGGAATATGAGAACAGATATTTCGGATCCCTTGGAAGACTATAGGGCCAAAGGAAATATCCTCCGATAACAAAGAGAAAGAAGCTTTCTGAGAAACTTCTTTGTGTTCTGTGAAATCATCTCACAGAGTTACAGCTTTCCCCTCAAGAAGCCTTTCGCTAAGACAGTTCTTGTGGAATTGGCAAAGTGATATTTGGAAGCCCATAGAGGGATACGGTGAAAAAGGAAATATCCTCACATGAAATCTGGAAAGAAGCTTTCTGAGAAATTGCTTAGTGTTCTGTTAATTCATCTCACAGAGTTACATCTGTATTTCGTGGATCTCTTTGCTAGCCTTATTTCTGTGGAATCTGAGAACAGATATTTCGGATCCCTTGGAAGACTATAGGGCCAAAGGAAATATCCTCCGATAACAAAGAGAAAGAAGCTTTCTGAGAAACTTCTTTGTGTTCTGTGAAATCATCTCACAGAGTTACAGCTTTCCCTTCAAGAAGCCTTTCGCTAAGCCAGTTCTTGTGGAATTGGCAAAGTGATATTTGGAAGCCCATAGAGGGCTATGGTGAAAAAGGAAATATCCTCAGATGAAATCTGGAAAGAAGCTTTCTGAGAAACTGCTTAGTGTTCTGTTAATTCATCTCACAGAGTTACATCTGTATTTCGTGGATCTCTCTGCTAGCCTTATTTCTGTGGAATCTGAGAACAGATATTTCCTTTCCCTTTGAAGACTATAGGGCCAAAGGGAATATCCTCCGATAACAAAGAGAAAGAAGCTTTCTGAGAAACTTCTTTGTGTTCTGTGAAATCATCTCACAGAGTTACACCTTTCCCCTCAAGAAGCCTTTCGCTAAGACAGTTCTTGTGGAATTGGCAAAGTGATATGTGGAATCCCACAGAGGGCTATGGTGAAAAAGGAAATATCCTCAGATGAAATCTGGAAAAGAGCTTTCTGAGAAACTGCTTAGTGTTCTGTTAATTCATCTCACAGAGTTACATCTGTATTTCGTGGATCTCTTTGCTAGCCTTATTTCTGTGGAATCTGAGAACAGATATTTCGGATCCCTTGGAAGACTATAGGTCCAAAGGAAATATCCTGCGATAACAAAGAGAAAGAAGCTTTCTGAGAAACTTCTTTGTGTTCTGTGAAATCATCTCACAGAGTTACAGCTTTCCCCTCAAGAAGCCTTTCGCTAAGACAGTTCTTGTGGAATTGGCAAAGTGATATTTGGAAGCCCATAGAGGGCTATGGTGAAAAAGGAAATATCCTCACATGAAATCTGGAAAGAAGCTTTCTGAGAAACTCCTTAGTGTTCTGTTAATTCATCTCACAGAGTTACATCTGTATTTCGTGGATCTCTTTGCTAGCCTTATTTCTGTGGAATCTGAGAACAGATATTTCGGATCCCTTGGAAGACTATAGGGCCAAAGAAAATATCCTGCGATAACAAAGAGAAAGAAACTTTCTGAGAAACTTCTTTGTGTTCTGTGAAATCATCTCACAGAGTTACAGCTTTCCCCTCAAGAAGCCTTTCGCTAAGACAGTTCTTGTGGAATTGGCAAAGTGATATTTGGAAGCCCATAGAGGGCTATGGTGAAAAAGGAAATATCCTCACATGAAATCTGGAAAGAAGCTTTCTGAGCAACTCCTTAGTGTTCTGTTAATTCATCTCACAGTGTTACATCTGTATTTCGTGGATCTCTTTGCTAGCCTTATTTCTGTGGAATCTGAGAACAGATATTTCGGATCCCTTGGAAGACTATAGGGCCAAAGGAAATATCCTCCGATAACAAAGAGAAAGAAGCTTTCTGAGAAACTTCTTTGTGTTCTGTGAAATCATCTCACAGAGTTACAGCTTTCCCCTCAAGAAGCCTTTCGCTAAGACAGTTCTTGTGGAATTGGCAAAGTGATATTTGGAAGCCCACAGAGGGTTATGGTGAAAAAGGAAATATCCTCCGTTGAAATGTGGAAAGAAGCTTTCTGAGAAACTGCTTAGTGTTCTGTTAATTCATCTCACAGAGTTACATCTGTATTTCGTGGATCTCTTTGCTTGCCTTATTTCTGTGGAATCTGAGAACAGATATTTCGGATCCCTTGGAAGACTATAGGGCCAAATGAAATATCCTCGGATAACAAAGAGAAAGAAGCTTTCTGAGGAAATTCTTTGTGTTCTGTGAAATCATCTCACAGAGTTACAGCATTCCCCTCAAGAAGCCTTTCGCTAAGCCAGTTCTTGTGGAATTGGCAAAGTGATATTTGGAAGCCCATAGAGGGCTATGGTGAAAAAGGAAATATCCTCACATGAAATCTGGAAAGAAGCTTTCTGAGAAACTGCTTAGTGTTCTGTTAATTCATCTCACAGAGTTACATCTGTATTTCGTGGATCTCTTTGCTAGCCTTATTTCTGTGGAATCTGAGAACAGATATTTCGGATCCCTTGGAAGACTATAGGGCCAAAGGAAATATCCTCCGATAACAAAGAGAAAGAAGCTTTCTGAGAAACTTCTTTGTGTTCTGTGAAATCATCTCACAGAGTTACAGCTTTCCCCTCAAGACGCCTTTCGCTAAGACAGTTCTTGTGGAATTGGCAAAGTGATATTTGGAAGCCCATAGAGGGCTATGGTGAAAAAGGAAATATCCTCACATGAAATCTGGAAAGAAGCTTTCTGAGAAACTGCTTAGTGTTCTGTTAATTCATCTCACAGAGTTACATCTGTATTTCGTGGATCTCTTTGCTAGCCTTATTTCTGTGGAATCTGAGAACAGATATTTCGGATCCCTTGGAAGACTATAGGTCCAAAGGAAATATCCTGCGATAACAAAGAGAAAGAAGCTTTCTGAGAAACTTCTTTGTGTTCTGTGAAATCATCTCACAGAGTTACAGCTTTCCCCTCAAGAAGCCTTTCGCTAGGACAGTTCTTGTGGAATTGGCAAAGTGATATTTGGAAGCCCATAGAGGGCTATGGTGAAAAAGGAAATATCCTCACATGAAATCTGCAAAGAAGCTTTCTGAGAAACTCCTTAGTGTTCTGTTAATTCATCTCACAGAGTTACATGTGTATTTCGTGGATCTCTTTGCTAGCCTTATTTCTGTGGAATCTGAGAACAGATATTTCGGATCCCTTGGAAGACTATAGGGCCAAAGGAAATATCCTCCGATAACAAAGAGAAAGAAGCTTTCTGAGAAACTTCTTTGTGTTCTGTGAAATCATCTCACAGAGTTACAGCTTTCCCCTCAAGAAGCCTTTCGCTAAGACAGTTCTTGTGGAATTGGCAAAGTGATATTTGGAAGCCCATAGAGGGCTGTGGTGAAAAAGGAAATATCCTCCCATGAAATCTGGAAAGAAGCTTTCTGAGAAACTGCTTTGTGTTCTGTTAATTCATCTCACAGAGTTACATCTGTATTTCGTGGATCTCTTTGCTAGCCTTATTTCTGTGGAATCTGAGAACAGATATTTCGGATCCCTTGGAAGACTATAGGGCCAAAGGAAATATCCTCCGATAACAAAGAGAAAGAAGCTTTCTGAGAAACTTCTTTGTGTTCTGTGAAATCATCTCACAGAGTTACAGCTTTCCCCTCAAGAAGCCTTTCGCTAAGACAGTTCTTGTGGAATTGGCAAAGTGATATTTGGAAGCCCATAGAGGGCTATGGTGAAAAAGGAAATATCCTCCGTTGAAATGTGGAAAGAAGCTTTCTGAGAAACTGCTTAGTGTTCTGTTAATTCATCTCACAGAGTTACATCTGTATTTCGTGGATCTCTTTGCTTGCCTTATTTCTGTGGAATCTGAGAACAGATATTTCGGATCCCTTGGAAGACTATAGGGCCAAATGAAATATCCTCGGATAACAAAGAGAAAGAAGCTTTCTGAGGAAATTCTTTGTGTTCTGTGAAATCATCTCACAGAGTTACAGCATTCCCCTCAAGAAGCCTTTCGCTAAGCCAGTTCTTGTGGAATTGGCAAAGTGATATTTGGAAGCCCATAGAGGGCTATGGAGAAAAAGGAAATATCCTCACATGAAATCTGGAAAGAAGCTTTCTGAGAAACTGCTTAGTGTTCTGTTAATTCATCTCACAGAGTTACATCTGTATTTCGTGGATCTCTTTGCAAGCCTTATTTCTGTGGAATCTGAGAACAGATATTTCGGATCCCTTGGAAGACTATAGGGCCCAAGGAAATATCCTCCGATAACAAAGAGAAGGAAGCTTTCTGAGAAACTTCTTTGTGTTCTGTGAAATCATCTCACAGAGTTACAGCTTTCCCCTCAAGAAGCCTTTCGCTAAGACAGTTCTTGTGGAATTGGCAAAGTGATATTTGGAAGCCCATAGAGGGCTATGGTGAAAAAGGAAATATCCTCAGATGAAATCTGGAAAGAAGCTTTCTGAGAAACTGCTTAGTGTTCTGTTAATTCATCTCACAGAGTTACATCTGTATTTCGTGGATCTCTTTGCTAGCCTTATTTCTGTGGAATCTGAGAACAGATATTTCGGATCCCTTGGAAGACTATAGGGCCAAAGGAAATATCCTCCGATAACAAAGAGAAAGAAGCTTTCTGAGAAACTTCTTTGTGTTCTGTGAAATCATCTCACAGAGTTACAGCTTTCCCCTCAAGAAGCCTTTCGCTAAGACAGTTCTTGTGGAATTGGCAAAGTGATATTTGGAAGCCCATAGAGGGCTATGGTGAAAAAGGAAATATCCTCCGTTGAAATGTGGAAAGAAGCTTTCTGAGAAACTGCTTAGTGTTCTGTTAATTCATCTCACAGAGTTACATCTGTATTTCGTGGATCTCTTTGCTAGCCTTATTTCTGTGGAATCTGAGAACAGATATTTCGGATCCCTTGGAAGACTATAGGGCCAAAGGAAATATCCTCCGATAACAAAGAGAAAGAAGCTTTCTGAGAAACTTCTTTGTGTTCTGTGAAATCATCTCACAGAGTTACAGCTTTCCCCTCAAGAAGCCTTTCGCTAAGACAGTTCTTGTGGAATTGGCAAAGTGATATGTAGAATCCCACAGAGGGCTATGGTGAAAAAGGAAATATCCTCAGATGAAATCTGCAAAGTAGCTTTCTGAGAAACTGCTTAGTGTTCTGTTAATTCATCTCACAGAGTTACATCTGTATTTCGTGGATCTCTTTGCTAGCCTTATTTCTGTGGAATCTGAGAACAGATATTTCGGATCCCTTGGAAGACTATAGGGCCAAAGGAAATATCCTCCGATAACAAAGAGAAAGAAGCTTTCTGAGAAACTTCTTTGTGTTCTGTGAAATCATCTCACAGAGTTACAGCTTTCCCCTCAAGAAGCCTTTCGCTAAGACAGTTCTTGTGGAATTGGCAAAGTGATATTTAGAAGCCCATAGAGGGCTACGGTGAAAAAGGAAATATCCTCACATGAAATGTGGAAAGAAGCTTTCTGAGAAACTCCTTAGTGTTCTGTTAATTCATCTCACAGAGTTACATCTGTATTTCGTGGATCTCTTTGCTAGCCTTATTTCTGTGGAATATGAGAACAGATATTTCGGATCCCTTGGAAGACTATAGGGCCAAAGGAAATATCCTCTGATAACAAAGAGAAAGAAGCTTTCTGAGAAACTTCTTTGTGTTCTGTGAAATCATCTCACAGAGTTACAGCTTTCCCCTCAAGAAGCCTTTCGCTAAGACAGTTCTTGTGGAATTGGCAAAGTGATATTTGGAAGCCCATAGAGGGCTATGGTGAAAAAGGAAATATCCTCAGATGAAATCTGGAAAGTAGCTTTCTGAGAAACTTCTTAGTGTTCTGTTAATTCATCTCACAGGGTTACATCTGTATTTCGTGGATCTCTTTGCTAGCCTTATTTCTGTGGAATCTGAGAACAGATATTTCGGATCCCTTGGAAGACTATAGGGCCAATGGAAATATCCTCCGATAACAAAGAGAAAGAAGCTTTCTGAGAAATTTCTTTGTGTTCTGTGAAATCATCTCACAGAGTTACAGCTTTCCCCTCAAGAAGCCTTTCGCTAAGACAGTTCTTGTGGAATTGGCAAAGTGATATTTGGAAGCCCATAGAGGGCTATGGTGAAAAAGGAAATATCCTCAGATGAAATCTGGAAAGTAGCTTTCTGAGAAACTGCTTAGTGTTCTGTTAATTCATCTCACAGTGTTACATCTGTATTTCGTGGATTTCTTTGCTAGCCTTATTTCTGTGGAATCTGAGAACAGATATTTCGGATCCCTTGGAAGACTATAGGGCCAAAGGAAATATCCTCCGATAACAAAGAGAAAGAAGCTTTCTGAGAAACTTCTTTGTGTTCTGTGAAATCATCTCACAGAGTTACAGCTTTCCCCTCAAGAAGCCTTTCGCTAAGACAGTTCTTGTGGAATTGGCAAAGTGATATTTGGAAGCCCATAGAGGGCTATGGTGAAAAAGGAAATATCCTCACATGAAATCTGGAAAGAAGCTTTCTGAGAAACTGCTTAGTGTTCTGTTAATTCATCTCACAGAGTTACATCTGTATTTCGTGGATCTCTTTGCTAGCCTTATTTCTGTGGAATCTGAGAACAGATATTTCGGATCCCTTGGAAGACTATAGGTCCAAAGGAAATATCCTGCGATAACAAAGAGAAAGAAGCTTTCTGAGAAACTTCTTTGTGTTTTGTGAAATCATCTCACAGAGTTACAGCTTTCCCCTCAAGAAGCCTTTCGCTAACACAGTTCTTGTGGAATTGGCCAAGTGATATTTGGAAGCCCATAGAGGGCTATGGTGAAAAAGGAAATATCCTCACATGAAATCTGCAAAGAAGCTTTCTGAGAAACTCCTTAGTGTTCTGTTAATTCATCTCACAGAGTTACATCTGTATTTCGTGGATCTCTTTGCTAGCCTTATTTCTGTGGAATCTGAGAACAGATATTTCGGATCCCTTGGAAGACTATAGGGCCAAAGGAAATATCCTCCGATAACAAAGAGAAAGAAGCTTTCTGAGAAACTTCTTTGGGTTCTGTGAAATCATCTCACAGAGTTACAGCTTTCCCCTCAAGAAGCCTTTCGCTAAGACAGTTCTTGTGGAATTGGCAAAGTGATATTTGGAAGCCCATAGAGGGCTGTGGTGAAAAAGGAAATATCCTCCCATGAAATCTGGAAAGAAGCTTTCTGAGAAACTGCTTTGTGTTCTGTTAATTCATCTCACAGAGTTACATCTGTATTTCGTGGATCTCTTTGCTAGCCTTATTTCTGTGGAATCTGATAACAGATATTTCGGATCCCTTGGAAGACTATAGGGCCAAAGGAAATATCCTCCGAAAACAAAGAGAAAGAAGCTTTCTGAGAAACTTCTTTGTGTTCTGTGAAATCATCTCACAGAGTTACAGCTTTCCCCTCAAGAAGCCTTTCGCTAAGACAGTTCTTGTGGAATTGGCAAAGTGATATTTGGAAGCCCATAGAGGGCTATGGTGAAAAAGGAAATATCCTCCGTTGAAATGTGGAAAGAAGCTTTCTGAGAAACTGCTTAGTGTTCTGTTAATTCATCGCACAGAGTTACATCTGTATTTCGTGGATCTCTTTGCTTGCCTTATTTCTGTGGAATCTGAGAACAGATATTTCGGATCCCTTGGAAGACTATAGGGCCAAATGAAATGTCCTCGGATAACAAAGAGAAAGAAGCTTTCTGAGGAAATTCTTTGTGTTCTGTGAAATCATCTCACAGAGTTACAGCATTCCCCTCAAGAAGCCTTTCGCTAAGCCAGTTCTTGTGGAATTGGCAAAGTGATATTTGGAAGCCCATAGAGGGCTATGGTGAAAAAGGAAATATCCTCAGATGAAATCTGGAAAGAAGCTTTCTGAGAAACTGCTTAGTGTTCTGTTAATTCATCTCACAGAGTTACATCTGTATTTCGTGGATCTCTTTGCTAGCCTTATTTCTGTGGAATCTGAGAACAGATATTTCGGATCCCTTGGAAGACTATAGGGCCAAAGGAAATATCCTCCGATAACAAAGAGAAAGAAGCTTTCTGAGAAACTTCTTTGTGTTCTGTGAAATCATCTCACAGAGTTACAGCTTTCCCCTCAAGAAGCCTTTCGCTAAGACAGATCTTGTGGAATTGGCAAAGTGATATTTGGAAGCCCATAGAGGGCTACGGTGAAAAAGGAAATATCCTCACATGAAATATGGAAAGAAGCTTTCTGAGAAACTGCTTAGTGTTCTGTTAATTCATCTCACAGAGTTACATCTGTATTTCGTGGATCTCTTTGCTAGCCTTATTTCTGTGGAATCTGAGAACAGATATTTCGGATCCCTTGGAAGACTATAGGGCCAAAGGAAATATCCTCCGATAACAAAGAGAAAGAAGCTTTCTGAGAAACTTCTTTGTGTTCTGTGAAATCATCTCACAGAGTTACAGCTTTCCCCTCAAGAAGCCTTTCGCTAAGACAGTTCTTGTGGAATTGGCAAAGTGATATTTGGAAGCCCATAGAGGGCTATGGTGAAAAAGGAAATATCCTCAGATGAAATCTGGAAAATAGCTTTCTGAGAAACTGCTTAGTGTTCTGTTAATTCATCTCACAGAGTTACATCTGTATTTCGTGGATCTCTTTGCTAGCCTTATTTCTGTGGAATCTGAGAACAGATATTTCGGATCCCTTGGAAGACTATAGGGCCAAAGGAAATATCCTCCGATAACAAACAGAAAGAAGCTTTCTGAGAAACTTCTTTGTGTTCTGTGAAATCATCTCACAGAGTTACAGCTTTCCCCTCAAGAAGCCTTTCGCTAAGACAGTTCTTGTGGAATTGGCAAAGTGATATTTGGAATCCCATAGAGGGCTATGGTGAAAAAGGAAATATCCTCAGATGAAATCTGGAAAGAAGCTTTCTGAGAAACTGCTTAGTGTTCTGTTAATTCATCTCACAGAGTTACATCTGTATTTCGTGGATCTCTTTGCTAGCCTTATTTCTGTGGATTCTGAGAACAGATATTTCGGATCCCTTGGAAGACTATAGGGCCAAAGGAAATATCCTCCGATAACAAAGAGAAAGAAGCTTTCTGAGAAACTTCTTTGTGTTCTGTGAAATCATCTCACAGAGTTACAGCTTTCCCCTCAAGAAGCCTTTCGCTAAGACAGTTCTTGTGGAATTGGCAAAGTGATATTTGGAAGCCCATAGAGGGATACGGTGAAAAAGGAAATATCCTCACATGAAATCTGGAAAGAAGCTTTCTGAGAAATTGCTTAGTGTTCTGTTAATTCATCTCACAGAGTTACATCTGTATTTCGTGGATCTCTTTGCTAGCCTTATTTCTGTGGAATCTGAGAACAGATATTTCGGATCCCTTGGAAGACTATAGGGCCAAAGGAAATATCCTCCGATAACAAAGAGAAAGAAGCTTTCTGACAAACTTCTTTGTGTTCTGTGAAATCATCTCACAGAGTTACAGCATTCCCCTCAAGAAGCCTTTCGCTAAGCCAGTTCTTGTGGAATTGGCAAAGTGATATTTGGAAGCCCATAGAGGGCTATGGTGAAAAAGGAAATATCCTCACATGAAATCTGGAAAGAAGCTTTCTGAGAAACTGCTTAGTGTTCTGTTAATTCATCTCACAGAGTTACATCTGTATTTCGTGGATCTCTTTGCTAGCCTTATTTCTGTGGAATCTGAGAACAGATATTTCGGATCCCTTGGAAGACTATAGGGCCAAAGGAAATATCCTGCGATAACAGAGAAAGAAGCTTTCTGAGAAACTTCTTTGTGTTCTGTGAAATCATCTCACAGAGTTACAGCTTTCCCCTCAAGAAGCCTTTCGCTAAGACAGTTCTTGTGGAATTGGCAAAGTGATATTTGGAAGCCCATAGAGGGCTATGGTGAAAAAGGAAATATCCTCACATGAAATCTGGAAAGAAGCTTTCTGAGAAACTCCTTAGTGTTCTGTTAATTCATCTCACAGAGTCACATCTGTATTTCGTGGATCTCTTTGCTAGCCTTATTTCTGTGGAATCTGAGAACAGATATTTCGGATCCCTTGGAAGACTATAGGGCCAATGGAAATATCCTCCGATAACAAAGAGAAAGAAGCTTTCTGAGAAATTTCTTTGTGTTCTGTGAAATCATCTCACAGAGTTACAGCTTTCCCCTCAAGAATCCTTTCGCTAAGACAGTTCTTGTGGAATTGGCAAAGTGATATTTGGAAGCCCATAGAGGGCTATGGTGAAAAAGGAAATATCCTCAGATGAAATCTGGAAAGTAGCTTTCTGAGAAACTGCTTAGTGTTCTGTTAATTCATCTCACAGAGTTACATCTGTATTTCGTGGATTTCTTTGCTAGCCTTATTTCTGTGGAATCTGAGAACAGATATTTCGGATCCCTTGGAAGACTATAGGGCCAAAGGAAATATCCTCCGATAACAAAGAGAAAGAAGCTTTCTGAGAAACTTCTTTGTGTTCTGTGAAATCATCTCACAGAGTTACAGATTTCCCCTCAAGAAGCCTTTCGCTAAGACAGTTCTTGTGGAATTGGCAAAGTGATATTTGGAAGCCCATAGAGGGCTATGGTGAAAAAGGAAATATCCTCACATGAAATCTGGAAAGAAGCTTTCTGAGAAACTGCTTAGTGTTCTGTTAATTCATCTCACAGAGTTACATCTGTATTTCGTGGATCTCTTTGCTAGCCTTATTTCTGTGGAATCTGAGAACAGATATTTCGGATCCCTTGGAAGACTATAGGTCCAAAGGAAATATCCTGCGATTACAAAGAGAAAGAAGCTTTCTGAGAAACTTCTTTGTGTTCTGTGAAATCATCTCACAGAGTTACAGCTTTCCCCTCAAGAAGCCTTTCGCTAAGACAGTTCTTGTGGAATTGGCAAAGTGATATTTGGAAGCCCATAGAGGGCTATGGTGAAAAAGGAAATATCCTCACATGAAATCTGGAAAGAAGCTTTCTGAGAAACTCCTTAGTGTTCTGTTAATTCATCTCACAGAGTTACATCTGTATTTCGTGGATCTCTTTGCTAGCCTTATTTCTGTGGAATCTGAGAACAGATATTTCGGATCCCTTGGAAGACTATAGGGCCAAAGGAAATATCCTCCGATAACAAAGAGAAAGAAGCTTTCTGAGAAACTTCTTTGTGTTCTGTGAAATCATCTCACAGAGTTACAGCTTTCCCCTCAAGAAGCCTTTCGCTAAGACAGTTCTTGTGGAATTGGCAAAGTGATATTTGGAAGCCCATAGAGGGCTATGGTGAAAAGGGAAATATCCTCACATGAAATCTGGAAAGAAGCTTTCTGAGAAACTGCTTAGTGTTCTGTTAATTCATCTCACAGAGTTACATCTGTATTTCGTGGATCTCTTTGCTAGCCTTATTTCTGTGGAATCTGAGAACAGATATTTCGGATCCCTTGGAAGACTATAGGTCCAAAGGAAATATCCTGCGATAACAAAGAGAAAGAAGCTTTCTGAGAAACTTCTTTGTGTTCTGTGAAATCATCTCACAGAGTTACAGCTTTCCCCTCAAGAAGCCTTTCGCTAAGACAGTTCTTGTGGAATTGGCAAAGTGATATTTGGAAGCCCATAGAGGGCTATGGTGAAAAAGGAAATATCCTCACATGAAATCTGGAAAGAAGCTTTCTGAGAAACTCCTTAGTGTTCTGTAAATTCATCTCACAGAGTTACATCTGTATTTCGTGGATCTCTTTGCTAGCCTTATTTCTGTGGAATCTGATAACAGATATTTCGGATCCCTTGGAAGACTATAGGGCCAAAGGAAATATCCTCCGAAAACAAAGAGAAAGAAGCTTTCTGAGAAACTTCTTTGTGTTCTGTGAAATCATCTCACAGAGTTACAGCTTTCCCCTCAAGAAGCCTTTCGCTAAGACAGTTCTTGTGGAATTGGCAAAGTGATATTTGGAAGCCCATAGAGGGCTATGGTGAAAAAGGAAATATCCTCCGTTGAAATGTGGAAAGAAGCTTTCTGAGAAACTGCTTAGTGTTCTGTTAATTCATCGCACAGAGTTACATCTGTATTTCGTGGATCTCTTTGCTTGCCTTATTTCTGTGGAATCTGAGAACAGATATTTCGGATCCCTTGGAAGACTATAGGGCCAAATGAAATATCCTCGGATAACAAAGAGAAAGAAGCTTTCTGAGGAAATTCTTTGTGTTCTGTGAAATCATCTCACAGAGTTACAGCATTCCCCTCAAGAAGCCTTTCGCTAAGCCAGTTCTTGTGGAATTGGCAAAGTGATATTTGGAAGCCCATAGAGGGCTATGGTGAAAAAGGAAATATCCTCAGATGAAATCTGGAAAGAAGCTTTCTGAGAAACTGCTTAGTGTTCTGTTAATTCATCTCACAGAGTTACATCTGTATTTCGTGGATCTCTTTGCTAGCCTTATTTCTGTGGAATCTGAGAACAGATATTTCGGATCCCTTGGAAGACTATAGGGCCAAAGGAAATATCCTCCGATAACAAAGAGAAAGAAGCTTTCTGAGAAACTTCTTTGTGTTCTGTGAAATCATCTCACAGAGTTACAGCTTTCCCCTCAAGAAGCCTTTCGCTAAGACAGTTCTTGTGGAATTGGCAAAGTGATATTTGGAAGCCCATAGAGGGCTACGGTGAAAAAGGAAATATCCTCACATGAAATATGGAAAGAAGCTTTCTGAGAAACTGCTTAGTGTTCTGTTAATTCATCTCACAGAGTTACATCTGTATTTCGTGGATCTCTTTGCTAGCCTTATTTCTGTGGAATCTGAGAACAGATATTTCGGATCCCTTGGAAGACTAGAGGGCCAAAGGAAATATCCTCCGATAACAAAGAGAAAGAAGCTTTCTGAGAAACTTCTTTGTGTTCTGTGAAATCATCTCACAGAGTTACAGCTTTCCCCTCAAGAAGCCTTTCGCTAAGACAGTTCTTGTGGAATTGGCAAAGTGATATTTGGAAGCCCATAGAGGGCTATGGTGAAAAAGGAAATATCCTTCGTTGAAATGTGGAAAGAAGCTTTCTGAGAAACTGCTTAGTGTTCTGTTAATTCATCTCACAGAGTTACATCTGTATTTCGTGGATCTCTTTGCTAGCCTTATTTCTGTGTAATCTGAGAACAGATATTTCGGATCCCTTGGAAGACTATAGGGCCAAAGGAAATATCCTCCGATAACAAAGAGAAAGAAGCTTTCTGAGAAACTTCTTTGTGTTCTGTGAAATCATCTCACAGAGTTACAGCTTTCCCCTCAAGAAGCCTTTCGCTAAGACAGTTCTTGTGGAATTGGCAAAGTGATATTTGGAATCCCATAGAGGGCTATGGTGAAAAAGGAAATATCCTCAGATGAAATCTGGAAAGAAGCTTTCTGAGAAACTGCTTAGTGTTCTGTTAATTCATCTCACAGAGTTACATCTGTATTTCGTGGATCTCTTTGCTAGCCTTATTTCTGTGGATTCTGAGAACAGATATTTCGGATCCCTTGGAAGACTATAGGGCCAAAGGAAATATCCTCCGATAACAAAGAGAAAGAAGCTTTCTGAGAAACTTCTTTGTGTTCTGTGAAATCATCTCACAGAGTTACAGCTTTCCCCTCAAGAAGCCTTTCGCTAAGACAGTTCTTGTGGAATTGGCAAAGTGATATTTGGAAGCCCATAGAGGGATACGGTGAAAAAGGAAATATCCTCACATGAAATCTGGAAAGAAGCTTTCTGAGAAATTGCTTAGTGTTCTGTTAATTCATCTCACAGAGTTACATCTGTATTTCGTGGATCTCTTTGCTAGCCTTATTTCTGTGGAATCTGAGAACAGATATTTCGGATCCCTTGGAAGACTATAGGGCCAAAGGAAATATCCTCCGATAACAAAGAGAAAGAAGCTTTCTGACAAACTTCTTTGTGTTCTGTGAAATCATCTCACAGAGTTACAGCATTCCCCTCAAGAAGCCTTTCGCTAAGCCAGTTCTTGTGGAATTGGCAAAGTGATATTTGGAAGCCCATAGAGGGCTATGGTGAAAAAGGAAATATCCTCAGATGAAATCTGGAAAGAAGCTTTCTGAGAAACTGCTTAGTGTTCTGTTAATTCATCTCACAGAGTTACATCTGTATTTCGTGGATCTCTTTGCTAGCCTTATTTCTGTGGAATCTGAGAACAGATATTTCGGATCCCTTGGAAGACTATAGGGCCAAAGGAAATATCCTGCGATAACAGAGAAAGAAGCTTTCTGAGAAACTTCTTTGTGTTCTGTGAAATCATCTCACAGAGTTACAGCTTTCCCCTCAAGGAGCCTTTCGCTAAGACAGTTCTTGTGGAATTGGCAAAGTGATATTTGGAAGCCCATAGAGGGCTATGGTGAAAAAGGAAATATCCTCACATGAAATCTGGAAAGAAGCTTTCTGAGAAACTCCTTAGTGTTCTGTTAATTCATCTCACAGAGTCACATCTGTATTTCGTGGATCTCTTTGCTGGCCTTATTTCTGTGGAATCTGAGAACAGATATTTCGGATCCCTTGGAAGACTATAGGGCCAATGGAAATATCCTCCGATAACAAAGAGAAAGAAGCCTTCTGAGAAATTTCTTTGTGTTCTGTGAAATCATCTCACAGAGTTACAGCTTTCCCCTCAAGAATCCTTTCGCTAAGACAGTTCTTGTGGAATTGGCAAAGTGATATTTGGAAGCCCATAGAGGGCTATGGTGAAAAAGGAAATATCCTCAGATGAAATCTGGAAAGTAGCTTTCTGAGAAACTGCTTAGTGTTCTGTTAATTCATCTCACAGAGTTACATCTGTATTTCGTGGATCTCTTTGCTAGCCTTATTTCTGTGGAATCTGAGAACAGATATTTCGGATCCCTTGGAAGACTATAGGGCCAAAGGAAATATCCTCCGATAACAAAGAGAAAGAAGCTTTCTGAGAAACTTCTTTGTGTTCTGTGAAATCATCTCACAGAGTTACAGATTTCCCCTCAAGAAGCCTTTCGCTAAGACAGTTCTTGTGGAATTGGCAAAGTGATATTTGGAAGCCCATAGAGGGCTATGGTGAAAAAGGAAATATCCTCACATGAAATCTGGAAAGAAGCTTTCTGAGAAACTGCTTAGTGTTCTGTTAATTCATCTCACAGAGTTACATCTGTATTTCGTGGATCTCTTTGCTAGCCTTATTTCTGTGGAATCTGAGAACAGATATTTCGGATCCCTTGGAAGACTATAGAGCCAAAGGAAATATCCTCCGATAACAAAGAGAAAGAAGCTTTCTGAGAAACTTCTTTGTGTTCTGTGAAATCATCTCACAGAGTTACAGCTTTCCCCTCAAGAAGCCTTTCGCTAAGACAGTTCTTGTGGAATTGGCAAAGTGATATTTGGAAGCCCATAGAGGGCTGTGGTGAAAAAGGAAATATCATCCCATGAAATCTGGAAAGAAGCTTTCTGAGAAACTGCTTTGTGTTCTGTTAATTCATCTCACAGAGTTACATCTGTATTTCGTGGATCTCTTTGCTAGCCTTATTTCTGTGGAATCTGATAACAGATATTTCGGATCCCTTGGAAGACTATAGGGCCAAAGGAAATATCCTCCGAAAACAAAGAGAAAGAAGCTTTCTGAGAAACTTCTTTGTGTTCTGTGAAATCATCTCACAGAGTTACAGCTTTCCCCTCAAGAAGCCTTTCGCTAAGACAGTTCATGTGGAATTGGCAAAGTGATATTTGGAAGCCCATAGAGGGCTATGGTGAAAAAGGAAATATCCTCCGTTGAAATGTGGAAAGAAGCTTTCTGAGAAACTGCTTAGTGTTCTGTTAATTCATCTCACAGAGTTACATCTGTATTTCGTGGATCTCTTTGCTTGCCTTATTTCTGTGGAATCTGAGAACAGATATTTCGGATCCCTTGGAAGACTATAGGGCCAAATGAAATATCCTCGGATGACAAAGAGAAAGAAGCTTTCTGAGGAAATACTTTGTGTTCTGTGAAATCATCTCACAGAGTTACAGCATTCCCCTCAAGAAGCCTTTCGCTAAGCCAGTTCTTGTGGAATTGGCAAAGTGATATTTGGAAGCCCATAGAGGGCTATGGTGAAAAAGGAAATATCCTCACATGAAATCTGGAAAGAAGCTTTCTGAGAAACTGCTTAGTGTTCTGTTAATTCATCTCACAGAGTTACATCTGTATTTCGTGGATCTCTTTGCTAGCCTTATTTCTGTGGAATCTGAGAACAGATATTTCGGATCCCTTGGAAGACTATAGGGCCAAAGGAAATATCCTCCGATAACAAAGAGAAAGAAGCTTTCTGAGAAACTTCTTTGTGTTCTGTGAAATCATCTCACAGAGTTACAGCTTTCCCCTCAAGAAGCCTTTCGCTAAGACAGTTCTTGTGGAATTGGCAAAGTGATATTTGGAAGCCCATAGAGGGCTACGGTGAAAAAGGAAATATCCTCACATGAAATATGGAAAGAAGCTTTCTGAGAAACTGCTTAGTGTTCTGTTAATTCATCTCACAGAGTTACATCTGTATTTCGTGGATCTCTTTGCTAGCCTTATTTCTGTGGAATCTGAGAACAGATATTTCGGATCCCTTGGAAGACTATAGGGCCAAAGGAAATATCCTCCGATAACAAAGAGAAAGAAGCTTTCTGAGAAACTTCTTTGTGTTCTGTGAAATCATCTCACAGAGTTACAGCTTTCCCCTCAAGAAGCCTTTCGCTAAGACAGTTCTTGTGGAATTGGCAAAGTGATATTTGGAAGCCCATAGAGGGCTATGGTGAAAAAGGAAATATCCTCCGTTGAAATGTGGAAAGAAGCTTTCTGAGAAACTGCTTAGTGTTCTGTTAATTCATCTCACAGAGTTACATCTGTATTTCGTGGATCTCTTTGCTAGCCTTATTTCTGTGGAATCTGAGAACAGATATTTCGGATCCCTTGGAAGACTATAGGGCCAAAGGAAATATCCTCCGATAACAAACAGAAAGAAGCTTTCTGAGAAACTTCTTTGTGTTCTGTGAAATCATCTCACAGAGTTACAGCTTTCCCCTCAAGAAGCCTTTCGCTAAGACAGTTCTTGTGGAATTGGCAAAGTGATATTTGGAAGCCCATAGAGGGCTATGGTGAAAAAGGAAATATCCTCAGATGAAATCTGGAAAGAAGCTTTCTGAGAAACTGCTTAGTGTTCTGTTAATTCATCTCACAGAGTTACATCTGTATTTCGTGGATCTCTTTGCTAGCCTTATTTCTGTGGATTCTGAGAACAGATATTTCGGATCCCTTGGAAGACTATAGGGCCAAAGGAAATATCCTCCGATAACAAAGAGAAAGAAGCTTTCTGAGAAACTTCTTTGTGTTCTGTGAAATCATCTCACAGAGTTACAGCTTTCCCCTCAAGAAGCCTTTCGCTAAGACAGTTCTTGTGGAATTGGCAAAGTGATATTTGGAAGCCCATAGAGGGATACGGTGAAAAAGGAAATATCCTCACATGAAATCTGGAAAGAAGCTTTCTGAGAAACTGCTTAGTGTTCTGTTAATTCATCTCACAGAGTTACATCTGTATTTCGTGGATCTCTCTGCTAGCCTTATTTCTGTGGAATCTGAGAAGAGATATTTCCTTTCCCTTTGAAGATTATAGGGCCAAAGGAAATATCCTCCGATAACAAAGAGAAAGAAGCTTTCTGAGAAACTTCTTTGTGTTCTGTGAAATCATCTCACAGAGTTACAGCTTTCCCCTCAAGAAGCCTTTCGCTAAGACAGTTCTTGTGGAATTGGCAAAGTGATATGTGGAATCCACAGAGGGCTATGGTGAAAAAGGAAATATTCTCAGATGAAATCTGGAAAGTAGCTTTCTGAGAAACTGCTTAGTGTTCTGTTAATTCATCTCACAGAGTTACATCTGTATTTCGTGGATCTTTTTGCTAGCCTTATTTCTGTGGAATCTGAGAACAGATATTTCGGATCCCTTGGAAGACTATAGGGCCAAAGGAAATATCCTGCGATAACAAAGAGAAAGAAGCTTTCTGAGAAACTTCTTTGTGTTCTGTGAAATCATCTCACAGAGTTACAGCTTTCCCCTCAAGAAGCCTTTCGCTAAGACAGTTCTTGTGGAATTGGCAAAGTGATATTTGGAAGCCCATAGAGGGCTACGGTGAAAAAGGAAATATCCTCACATTAAATGTGGAAAGAAGCTTTCTGAGAAACTCCTTAGTGTTCTGTTAATTCATCTCACAGAGTTACATCTGTATTTCGTGGATCTCTTTGCTAGCCTTATTTCTGTGGAATCTGAGAACAGATATTTCGGATCCCTTGGAAGACTATAGGGCCAAAGGAAATATCCTCCGATAACAAAGAGAAAGAAGCTTTCTGAGAAACTTCTTTGTGTTCTGTGAAATCATCTCACAGAGTTACAGCTTTCCCCTCAAGAAGCCTTTCGCTAAGACAGTTCTTGTGGAATTGGCAAAGTGATATTTGGAAGCCCATAGAGGGCTATGGTGAAAAAGGAAATATCCTCAGATGAAATCTGGAAAGTAGCTTTCTGAGAAACTTCTTAGTGTTCTGTTAATTCATCTCACAGGGTTACATCTGTATTTCGTGGATCTCTTTGCTAGCCTTATTTCTGTGGAATCTGAGAACAGATATTTCGGATCCCTTGGAAGACTATAGGGCCAAAGGAAATATCCTGCGATAACAGAGAAAGAAGCTTTCTGAGAAACTTCTTTGTGTTCTGTGAAATCATCTCACAGAGTTACAGCTTTCCCCTCAAGACGCCTTTCGCTAAGACAGTTCTTGTGGAATTGGCAAAGTGATATTTGGAAGTCCATAGAGGGCTATGGTGAAAAAGGAAATATCCTCACATGAAATCTGGAAAGAAGCTTTCTGAGAAACTCCTTAGTGTTCTGTTAATTCATCTCACAGAGTCACATCTGTATTTCGTGGATCTCTTTGCTAGCCTTATTTCTGTGGAATCTGAGAACAGATATTTCGGATCCCTTGGAAGACTATAGGGCCAATGGAAATATCCTCCGATAACAAAGAGAAAGAAGCTTTCTGAGAAATTTCTTTGTGTTCTGTGAAATCATCTCACAGAGTTACAGCTTTCCCCTCAAGAAGCCTTTCGCTAAGACAGTTCTTGTGGAATTGGCAAAGTGATATTTGGAAGCCCATAGAGGGCTATGGTGAAAAAGGAAATATCCTCAGATGAAATCTGGAAAGTAGCTTTCTGAGAAACTGCTTAGTGTTCTGTTAATTCATCTCACAGAGTTACATCTGTATTTCGTGGATCTCTTTGCTAGCCTTATTTCTGTGGAATCTGAGAAAAGATATTTCGGATCCATTGGAAGACTATAGGGCCAAAGGAAATATCCTGCGATAACAAAGAGAAAGAAGCTTTCTGCGAAACTTCTTTGTGTTCTGTGAAATCATCTCACAGAGTTACAGCTTTCCCCTCAAGAAGACTTTCGCTAAGACAGTTCTTGTGGAATTGGCAAAGTGATATTTGGAAGCCCATAGAGGGCTATGGTGAAAAAGGAAATAACCTCAGATGAAATCTGGAAAGAAGCTTTCTGAGAAACTGCTTAGTGTTCTGTTAATTCATCTCACAGAGTTACATCTGTATTTCGTGGATCTCTTTGCTAGCCTTATTTCAGTGGAATCTGAGAACAGATATTTCGGATCCCTTGGAAGACTATAGGGCCAAAGGAAATATCCTCCGATAACAAACAGAAAGAAGCTTTCTGAGAAACTTCTTTGTGTTCTGTGAAATCATCTCACAGAGTTACAGCTTTCCCCTCAAGAAGCCTTTCCATAAGACAGTTCTTGTGGAATTGGCAAAGTGATATTTGGAAGCCCATAGAGGGCTATGGTGAAAAAGGAAATATCCTCAGATGAAATCTGGAAAGAAGCTTTCTGAGAAACTGCTTAGTGTTCTGTTAATTCATCTCACATAGTTATATCTGTATTTCGTGGATCTCTTTGCTAGCCTTATTTCTGGGGAATCTGAGAACAGATATTTCGGATCCCTTGGAAGACTATAGGGCCAAAGGAAATATCCTCCGATAACAAACAGAAAGAAGCTTTCTGAGAAACTTCTTTGTGTTCTGTGAAATCATCTCACAGAGTTACAGCTTTCCCCTCAAGAAGCCTTTCGCTAAGACAGTTCTTGTGGAATTGGCAAAGTGATATTTGGAAGCCCATAGAGGGCTATGGTGAAAAAGCAAATATCCTCAGATGAAATCTGGAAAGAAGCTTTCTGAGAAACTGCTTAGTGTTCTGTTAATTCATCTCACATAGTTATATCTGTATTTCGTGGATCTCTTTGCTAGCCTTATTTCTGTGGAATCTGAGAACAGATATTTCGGATCCCTTGGAAGACTATAGGGCCAAAGGAAATATCCTCCGATAACAAACAGAAAGAAGCTTTCTGAGAAACTTCTTTGTGTTCTGTGAAATCATCTCACAGAGTTACAGCTTTCCCCTCAAGAAGCCTTTCGCTAAGACAGTTCTTGTGGAATTGGCAAAGTGATATTTGGAAGCCCATAGTGGGCTATGGTGAAAAAGGAAGTATCCTCCGTTGAAATGTGGAAAGAAGCTTTCTGAGAAACTGCTTAGTGTTCTGTTAATTCATCTCACATAGTTATATCTGTATTTCGTGGATCTCTTTGCTAGCCTTATTTCTGTGGAATCTGAGAACAGATATTTCGGATCCTTTGGAAGACTATAGGGCCAAAGGAAATATCTTCCGATAACAAACAGAAAGAAGCTTTCTGAGAAACTTCTTTGTGTTCTGTGAAATCATCTCACAGAGTTACAGCTTTCCCCTCAAGAAGCCTTTCGCTAAGACAGTTCTTGTGGAATTGGCAAAGTGATATTTGGAAGCCCATAGAGGGCTATGGTGAAAAAGGAAATATCCTCAGATGAAATCTGGAAAGAAGCTTTCTGAGAAACTGCTTAGTGTTCTGTTAATTCATCTCACAGAGTTACATCTGTATTTCGTGGATCTCTTTGCTTGCCTTATTTCTGTGGAATCTGAGAACAGATATTTCGGATCCCTTGGAAGACTATAGGGCCAAATGAAATATCCTCGGATAACAAAGAGAAAGAAGCTTTCTGAGGAAATTCTTTGTGTTCTGTGAAATCATCTCACAGAGTTACAGCTTTCCCCTCAAGAAGCCTTTCGCTAAGCCAGTTCTTGTGGAATTGGCAAAGTGATATTTGGAAGCCCCTAGAGGGCTATGGTGAAAAAGGAAATATCCTCACATGAAATCTGGAAAGAAGCTTTCAGAGAAACTCCTTAGTGTTCTGTTAATTCATCTCAGAGAGTTACATCTGTATTTCGTGGATCTCTTTGCTAGCCTTATTTCTGTGGAAACTGAGAACAGATATTTCGGATCCCTTGGAAGACTATAGGGCCAAAGGAAATATCCTCCGACAACAAAGAGAAAGAAGCTTTCTGAGAAACTTCTTTGTGTTCTGTGAAATCATCTCACAGAGTTACAGCTTTCCCCTCAAGAAGCCTTTCGCTAAGACAGTTCTTGTGGAATTGGCAAGGTGATATTTGGAAGCCCATAGAGGGGTATGGTGAAGAACGAAATATCCTCAAATGAAATCTGGAAAGAAGCTTTCTGAGAAACTGCTTAGTGTTCTGTTAATTCATCTCACAGAGTTACATCTGTATTTCGTGGATCTCTTTGCTAGCCTTATTTCTGTGGAATCTGAGAACAGATATTTCGGATCCCTTGGAAGACTATAGGGCCAAAGGAAATATCCTCCGACAACAAAGAGAAAGAAGCTTTCTGAGAAACTTCTTTGTGTTCTGTGAAACCATCTCACAGAGTTACAGCTTTCCCCTCAAGAAGCCTTTCGCTAAGACAGTTCTTGTGGAATTGGCAAAGTGATATTTGGAAGCCCATAGAGGGCTATGGTGAAAAAGGAAATATCCTCACATGAAATCTGCAAAGAAGCTTTCTGAGAAACTGCTTAGTGTTCTGTTAATTCATCTCACAGAGTTACATCTGTATTTCGTGGATCTCTTTGCTAGCCTTATTTCTGTGGAATCTGAGAACAGATATTTCCTTTCCCTTTGAAGACTATACGGCCAAAGGAAATATCCTCCGATAACAAAGAGAAAGAAGCTTTCAGAGAAACTTCTTTGTGTTCTGTGAAATCATCTCACAGAGTTACAGCTTTCCCCTCAAGAAGCCTTTCGCTAAGACAGTTCTTGTGGTATTGGCAAAGTGATATTTGGAAGCCCATAGAGGGCTATGGTGAAAAAGGAAATATCCTCACATGAAATCTGGAAAGAAGCTTTCTGAGAAACTGCTTTGTGTTCTGTTAATTCATCTCACAGAGTTACATCTGTATTTCGTGGATCTCTTTGCTAGCCTTATTTCTGTGGAATCTGAGAACAGATATTTCGGATCCCTTGGAAGACTATAGGGCCAAAGGAAATATCCTCCGATAACAAAGAGAAAGAAGCTTTCTGAGAAACTTCTTTGTGTTCTGTGAAATCATCTCACAGAGTTACAACTTTCCCCTCAAGAAGCCTTTCGCTAAGACAGTTCTTGTGGAATTGGCAAAGTGATATTTGGAAGCCCATAGAGGGCTATGGTGAAAAAGGAAATATCCTCAGATGAAATCTGGAAAGTAGCTTTCTGAGAAACTTCTTAGTGTTCTGTTAATTCATCTCACAGAGTTACATCTGTATTTCGTGGATCTCTTTGCTAGCCTTATTTCTGTGGAATCTGAGAACAGATATTTCGGATCCCTTGGAAGACTATAGGGCCAAAGGAAATATCCTGCGATAACAGAGAAAGAAGCTTTCTGAGAAACTTCTTTGTGTTCTGTGAAATCATCTCACAGAGTTACAGCTTTCCCCTCAAGAAGCCTTTCGCTAAGACAGTTCTTGTGGAATTGGCAAAGTGATATTTGGAAGCCCATAGAGGGCTATGGTGAAAAAGGAAATTTCCTCACATGAAATCTGGAAAGAAGCTTTCTGAGAAACTCCTTAGTGTTCTGTTAATTCATCTCACAGAGTTACATCTGTATTTCGTGGATCTCTTTGCTAGCCTTATTTCTGTGGAATCTGAGAACAGATATTTCGGATCCCTTGGAAGACTATAGGGCCAATGGAAATATCCTCCGATAACAAAGAGAAAGAAGCTTTCTGAGAAATTTCTTTGTGTTCTGTGAAATCATCTCACAGAGTTACAGCTTTCCCCTCAAGAAGCCTTTCGCTAAGACAGTTCTTGTGGAATTGGCAAAGTGATATTTGGAAGCCCATAGAGGGCTATGGTGAAAAAGGAAATATCCTCAGATGAAATCTGGAAAGTAGCTTTCTGAGAAACTGCTTAGTGTTCTGTTAATTCATCTCACAGAGTTACATCTGTATTTCGTGGATCTCTTTGCTAGCCTTATTTCTGTGGAATCTGAGAACAGATATTTCGGATCCATTGGAAGACTATAGGGCCAAAGGAAATATCCTGCGATAACAAAGAGAAAGAAGCTTTCTGAGAAACTTCTTTGTGTTCTGTGAAATCATCTCACAGAGTTACAGCTTTCCCCTCAAGAAGCCTTTCGCTAAGACAGTTCTTGTGGAATTGGCAAAGTGATATTTGGAAGCCCATAGAGGGCTATGGTGAAAAAAGAAATATCCTCAGATGAAATCTGGAAAGAAGCTTTCTGAGAAACTGCTTAGTGTTCTGTTAATTCATCTCACAGAGTTACATCTGTATTTCGTGGATCTCTTTGCTAGCCTTATTTCTGTGGAATCTGAGAACAGATATTTCGGATCCCTTGGAAGACTATAGGGCCAAAGGAAATATCCTCCGATAACAAAGAGAAAGAAGCTTTCTGAGAAACTTCTTTGTGTTCTGTGAAATCATCTCACAGAGTTACAGCTTTCCCCTCAAGAAGCCTTTCGCTAAGACAGTTCTTGTGGAATTGGCAAAGTGATATTTGGAAGCCCATAGAGGGCTATGGTGAAAAAGGAAATATCCTCAGATGAAATCTGGAAAGAAGCTTTCTGAGAAACTGCTTAGTGTTCTGTTAATTCATCTCACATAGTTATATCTGTATTTCGTGGATCTCTTTGCTAGCCTTATTTCTGTGGAATCTGAGAACAGATATTTCGGATCCCTTGGAAGACTCAAGGGCCAAAGGAAATATCCTCCGATAACAAAGAGAAAGAAGCTTTCTGAGAAACTTCTTTGTGTTCTGTGAAATCATCTCACAGAGTTACAGCTTTCCCCTCAAGAAGCCTTTCCATAAGACAGTTCTTGTGGAATTGGCAAAGTGATATTTGGAAGCCCATAGAGGGCTATGGTGAAAAAGGAAATATCCTTAGATGAAATCTGGAAAGAAGCTTTCTGAGAAACTGCTTAGTGTTCTGTTAATTCATCTCACATAGTTATATCTGTATTTCGTGGATCTCTTTGCTAGCCTTATTTCTGTGGAATCTGAGAACAGATATTTCGGATCCCTTGGAAGACTATAGGGCCAAAGGAAATATCCTCCGATAACAAACAGAAAGAAGCTTTCTGAGAAACTTCTCTGTGTTCTGTGAAATCATCTCACAGAGTTACAGCTTTCCCCTCAAGAAGCCTTTCGCTAAGACAGTTCTTGTGGAATTGGCAAAGTGATATTTGGAAGCCCATAGAGGGCTATGGTGAAAAAGGAAATATCCTCAAATGAAATCTGGAAAGAAGCTTTCTGAGAAACTGCTTAGTGTTCTGTTAATTCATCTCACAGAGTTACATCTGTATTTCTTGGATATCTTTGCTTGCCTTATTTCTGTGGAATCTGAGAACAGATATTTCGGATCCCTTGGAAGACTATAGGGCCAAAGGAAATATCCTCCGATAACAAAGAGAAAGAAGCTTTCTGAGAAACTTCTTTGTGTTCTGTGAAATCATCTCACAGAGTTACAGCTTTCCCCTAAAGAAGCCTTTCGCTAAGACAGTTCTTGTGGAATTGGCAAAGTGATATTTGGAAGCCCATAGAGGGCTATGGTGAAAAAGGAAATATCCTCACATGAAATGTGGAAAGAAGCTTTCTGAGAAACTGCTTAGTGTTCTGTTAATTCATCTCACAGAGTTACATCTGTATTTCGTGGATCTCTTTGCTAGCCTTATTTCTGTGGAATCTGAGAACACATATTTCCTTTCCCTTTGAAGACTATACGGCCAAAGGAAATATCCTCCGATAATAAAGAGAAAGAAGATTTCTGAGAAACTTCTTTGTGTTCTGTGAAATCATCTCACAGAGTTATAGCTTTCCCCTCAAGAAGCCTTTCGCTAAGACAGTTCTTGTGGTATTGGCAAAGTGATATTTGGAAGCCCATAGAGGGCTGTGGTGAAAAAGGAAATCTCCTCACATGAAATCTGGAAAGAAGCTTTCTGAGAAACTGCTTTGTGTTCTGTTAATTCATCTCACAGAGTTACATCTGTATTTCGTGGATCTCTTTGCTAGCCTTATTTCTGTGGAATCTGAGAACAGATATTTCGGATCCCTTGGAAGACTATAGGGCCAAAGGAAATATCCTCCGATAACAAAGAGAAAGAAGCTTTCTGAGAAACTTCTTTGTGTTCTGTGAAATCATCTCACAGAGTTACAGCTTTCCCCTCAAGAAGCCTTTCGCTAAGACAGTTCTTATGGAATTGGCAAAGTGATATTTGGAAGCCCATAGAGGGCTATGGTGAAAAAGGAAATATCCTCCGTTGAAATGTGGAAAGAAGCTTTCTGAGAAACTGCTTAGTGTTCTGTTAATTCATCTCACAGAGTTACATCTGTATTTCGTGGATCTCTTTGCTTGCCTTATTTCTGTGGAATCTGAGAACAGATATTTCGGATCCCTTGGAAGACTATAGGGCCAAATGAAATATCCTCGGATAACAAAGAGAAAGAAGCTTTCTGAGGAAATTCTTTGTGTTCTGTGAAATCATCTCACAGAGTTACAGCATTCCCCTCAAGAAGCCTTTCGCTAAGCCAGTTCTTGTGGAATTGGCAAAGTGATATTTGGAAGTCCATAGAGGGCTATGGTGAAAAAGGAAATATCCTCACATGAAATCTGGAAAGAAGCTTTCTGAGAAACTGCTTAGTGTTCTGTTAATTCATGTCACAGAGTTACATCTGTATTTCGTGGATCTCTTTGCTAGCCTTATTTCTGTGGAATCTGAGAACAGATATTTCGGATCCTTTGGAAGACTATAGGGCCAAAGGAAATATCCTCCGATAACAAAGAGAAAGAAGCTTTCTGAGAAACTTCTTTGTGTTCTGTGAAATCATCTCACAGAGTTACAGCTTTCCCCTCAAGAAGCCTTTCGCTAAGACAGTTCTTGTGGAATTGGCAAAGTGATATTTGGAGGCCCATAGAGGGCTATGGTGAAAAAGGAAATATCCTCAGATGAAATCTGGAAAGTAGCTTTCTGAGAAACTGCTTAGTGTTCTGTTAATTCATCTCACAGAGTTACATCTGTATTTCGTGGATCTCTTTGCTAGCCTTATTTCTGTGGAATCTGAGAACAGATATTTCGGATCCATTGGAAGACTATAGGGCCAAAGGAAATATCCTGCGATAACAAAGAGAAAGAAGCTTTCTGAGAAACTTCTTTGTGTTCTGTGAAATCATCTCACAGAGTTACAGCTTTCCCCTCAAGAAGCCTTTCGCTAAGACAGTTCTTGTGGAATTGGCAAAGTGATATTTGGAAGCCCATAGAGGGCTATGGTGAAAAAGGAAATATCCTCAGATGAAATCTGGAAAGAAGCTTTCTGAGAAACTGCTTAGTGTTCTGTTAATTCATCTCACAGAGTTACATCTGTATTTCGTGGATCTCTTTGCTAGCCTTATTTCTGTGGAATCTGAGAACAGATATTTCGGATCCCTTGGAAGACTATAGGGCCAAAGGAAATATCCTCCGATAACAAAGAGAAAGAAGCTTTCTGAGAAACTTCTTTGTGTTCTGTGAAATCATCTCACAGAGTTACAGCTTTCCCCTCAAGAAGCCTTTCGCTAAGACAGTTCTTGTGGAATTGGCAAAGTGATATTTGGAAGCCCATAGAGGGCTATGGTGAAAAAGGAAATATCCTCAGATGAAATCTGGAAAGAAGCTGTCTGAGAAACTGCTTAGTGTTCTGTTAATTCATCTCACATAGTTTTATCTGTATTTCGTGGATCTCTTTGCTAGCCTTATTTCTGTGGAATCTGAGAACAGATATTTCGGATCCCTTGGAAGACTATAGGGCCAAAGGAAATATCCTCCGATAACAAAGAGAAAGAAGCTTTCTGAGAAACTTCTTTGTGTTCTGTGAAATCATCTCACAGAGTTACAGCTTTCCCCTCAAGAAGCCTTTCCATAAGACAGTTCTTGTGGAATTGGCAAAGTGATATTTGGAAGCCCATAGAGGGCTATGGTGAAAAAGGAAATATCCTCAAATGAAATCTGGAAAGAAGCTTTCTGAGAAACTGCTTAGTGTTCTGTTAATTCATCTCACAGAGTTACATCTGTATTTCGTGGATCTCTTTGCTTGCCTTATTTCTGTGGAATCTGAGAACAGATATTTCGGATCCCTTGGAAGACTATAGGGCCGAATGAAATATCCTCGGATAACAAAGAGAAAGAAGCTTTCTGAGGAAATTCTTTGTGTTCTGTGAAATCATCTCACAGAGTTACAGCATTCCCCTCAAGAAGCCTTGCGCTAAGCCAGTTCTTGTGGAATTGGCAAACTGATATTTGGAAGCCCATAGAGGGCTATGGTGAAAAAGGAAATATCCTCAGATGAAATCTGGAAAGTAGCTTTCTGAGAAACTGCTTAGTGTTCTGTTAATTCATCTCACAGAGTTACATCTTTATTTCGTGGATCTCTTTGCTAGCCTTATTTCTGTGGAATCTGAGATCAGATATTTCGGATCCCTTGGAAGACTATAGGGCCAAAGGAAATATCCTCCGATAACAAAGAGAAAGAAGCTTTCTGAGAAACTTCTTTGTGTTCTGTGAAATCATCTCAAAGAGTTACAGCTTTCCCCTCAAGAAGCCTTTCGCTAAGACAGTTCTTGTGGAATTGGCAAAGTGATACTTGGAAGCCCATAGAGGGCTATGGTGAAAAAGGAAATATCCTCACATGATATCTGGAAAGAAGCTTTCTGAGTAACTCCTTAGTGTTCTGTTAATTCATCTCACAGAGTTACATCTGTATTTCGTGGATCTCTTTGCTAGCCTTATTTCTGTGGAATCTGAGAACAGATATTTCGGATCCCTTGGAAGACTATAGGGCCAAAGGAAATATCCTAAGATAACAAAGAGAAAAAAGCTTTCTGAGAAACTTCTTTGTGTTCTGTGAAATCATCTCACAGAGTTACAGCTTTCCCCTCAAGAAGCCTTTCGCTAAGACAGTTCTTGTGGAATTGGCAAAGTGATATTTGGAAGCCCCTAGAGGGCTATGGTGAAAAAGGAAATATCCTCACATGAAATGTGGAAAGAAGCTTTCTGAGAAACTCCTTAGTGTTCTGTTAATTCATCTCAGAGAGTTACATCTGTATTTCGTGGATCTCTTTGCTAGCCTTATTTCTGTGGAATCTGAGAACAGATATTTCGGATCCCTTGGAAGACTATAGGGCCAAAGGAAATATCCTCCGACAACAAAGAGAAAGAAGCTTTCTGAGAAACTTCTTTGTGTTCTGTGAAATCATCTCACAGAGTTACAGCTTTCCCCTCAAGAAGCCTTTCGCTAAGACAGTTCTTGTGGAATTGGCAAAGTGATATTTGGAAGCCTATAGACGGGTATGGTGAAGAACGAAATATCCTCAAATGAAATCTGGAAAGAAGCTTTCTGAGAAACTGCTTAGTGTTCTGTTAATTCATCTCACAGAGTTACATCTGTATTTCGTGGATCTCTTTGCTAGCCTTATTTCTGTGGAATCTGAGAACAGATATTTCGGATCCCTTGGAAGACTATAGGGCCAAAGGAAATATCCTCCGATAACAAAGAGAAAGAAGCTTTCTGAGAAACTTCTTTGTGTTCTGTGAAACCATCTCACAGAGTTACAGCTTTCCCCTAAAGAAGCCTTTCGCTAAGACAGTTCTTGTGGAATTGGCAAAGTGATATTTGGAAGCCCATAGAGGGCTATGGTGAAAAACGAAATATCCTCACATGAAATGTGGAAAGAAGCTTTCTGAGAAACTGCTTAGTGTTCTGTTAATTCATCTCACAGAGTTACATCTGTATTTCGTGGATCTCTTTGCTAGCCTTATTTCTGTGGAATCTGAGAACAGATATTTCCTTTCCCTTTGAAGACTATACGGCCAAAGGAAATATCCTCCGATAACAAAGAGAAAGAAGCTTTCTGAGAAACTTCTTTGTGTTCTGTGAAATCATCTCACAGAGTTACAGCTTTCCCCTCAAGAAGCCTTTCGCTAAGACAGTTCTTGTGGTATTTGCAAAGTGATATTTCGAAGCCCATAGAGGGCTGTGGTGAAAAAGGAAATATCCTCACATGAAATCTGGAAAGAAGCTTTCTGAGAAACTGCTTAGTGTTCTGTTAATTCATCTCACAGAGTTACATCTGTATTTCGTGGATCTCTTTGCTAGCCTTATTTCTGTGGAATCTGAGAACAGATATTTCGGATCCCTTGGAAAACTATAGGGCCAAAGGAAATATCCTCCGATAACAAAGAGAAAGAAGCTTTCTGAGAAACTTCTTTGTGTTCTGTGAAATCATCTCACAGAGTTACAGCTTTCCCCTCAAGAAGCCTTTCGCTAAGACAGTTCTTGTGGAATTGGCAAAGTGATATTTGGAAGCCCATAGAGGGCTATGGTGAAAAAGGAAATATCCTCAGATGAAATCTGGAAAGAAGCTTTCTGAGAAACTGCTTAGTGTTCTGTTAATTCATCTCACATAGTTTTATCTGTATTTCGTGGATCTCTTTGCTAGCCTTATTTCTGTGGAATCTGAGAACAGATATTTCGGATCCCTTGGAAGACTATAGGGCCAAAGGAAATATCCTCCGATAACAAAGAGAAAGAAGCTTTCTGAGAAACTTCTTTGTGTTCTGTGAAATCATCTCACAGAGTTACAGCTTTCCCCTCAAGAAGCCTTTCCATAAGACAGTTCTTGTGGAATTGGCAAAGTGATATTTGGAAGCCCATAGAGGGCTATGGTGAAAAAGGAAATATCCTCAAATGAAATCTGGAAAGAAGCTTTCTGAGAAACTGCTTAGTGTTCTGTTAATTCATCTCACAGAGTTACATCTGTATTTCGTGGATCTCTTTGCTTGCCTTATTTCTGTGGAATCTGAGAACAGATATTTCGGATCCCTTGGAAGACTATAGGGCCGAATGAAATATCCTCGGATAACAAAGAGAAAGAAGCTTTCTGAGGAAATTCTTTGTGTTCTGTGAAATCATCTCACAGAGTTACAGCATTCCCCTCAAGAAGCCTTTCGCTAAGCCAGTTCTTGTGGAATTGGCAAAGTGATATTTGGAAGCCCATAGAGGGCTATGGTGAAAAAGGAAATATCCTCAGATGAAATCTGGAAAGTAGCTTTCTGAGAAACTGCTTAGTGTTCTGTTAATTCATCTCACAGAGTTACATCTTTATTTCGTGGATCTCTTTGCTAGCCTTATTTCTGTGGAATCTGAGAACAGATATTTCGGATCCCTTGGAAGACTATAGGGCCAAAGGAAATATCCTCCGATAACAAAGAGAAAGAAGCTTTCTGAGAAACTTCTTTGTGTTCTGTGAAATCATCTCAAAGAGTTACAGCTTTCCCCTCAAGAAGCCTTTCGCTAAGACAGTTCTTGTGGAATTGGCAAAGTGATATTTGGAAGCCCATAGAGGGCTATGGTGAAAAAGGAAATATCCTCACATGATATCTGGAAAGAAGCTTTCTGAGTAACTCCTTAGTGTTCTGTTAATTCATCTCACAGAGTTACATCTGTATTTCGTGGATCTCTTTGCTAGCCTTATTTCTGTGGAATCTGAGAACAGATATTTCGGATCCCTTGGAAGACTATAGGGCCAAAGGAAATATCCTAAGATAACAAAGAGAAAGAAGCTTTCTGAGAAACTTCTTTGTGTTCTGTGAAATCATCTCACAGAGTTACAGCTTTCCCCTCAAGAAGCCTTTCGCTAAGACAGTTCTTGTGGAATTGGCAAAGTGATATTTGGAAGCCCCTAGAGGGCTATGGTGAAAAAGGAAATATCCTCACATGAAATGTGGAAAGAAGCTTTCTGAGAAACTCCTTAGTGTTCTGTTAATTCATCTCAGAGAGTTACATCTGTATTTCGTGGATCTCTTTGCTAGCCTTATTTCTGTGGAATCTGAGAACAGATATTTCGGATCCCTTGGAAGACTATAGGGCCAAAGGAAATATCCTCCGATAACAAACAGAAAGAAGCTTTCTGAGAAACTTCTTTGTGTTCTGTGAAATCATCTCACAGAGTTACAGCTTTCCCCTCAAGAATCCTTTCGCTAAGACAGTTCTTGTGGAATTGGCAAAGTGATATTTGGAAGCCTATAGACGGGTATGGTGAAGAACGAAATATCCTCAAATGAAATCTGGAAAGAAGCTTTCTGAGAAACTGCTTAGTGTTCTGTTAATTCATCTCACAGAGTTACATCTGTATTTCGTGGATCTCTTTGCTAGCCTTATTTCTGTGGAATCTGAGAACAGACATTTCGGATCCCTTGGAAGACTATAGGGCCAAAGGAAATATCCTCCGATAACAAAGAGAAAGAAGCTTTCTGAGAAACTTCTTTGTGTTCTGTGAAACCATCTCACAGAGTTACAGCTTTCCCCTAAAGAAGCCTTTCGCTAAGACAGTTCTTGTGGAATTGGCAAAGTGATATTTGGAAGCCCGTAGAGGGCTATGGTGAAAAACGAAATATCCTCACATGAAATGTGGAAAGAAGCTTTCTGAGAAACTGCTTAGTGTTCTGTTAATTCATCTCACAGAGTTACATCTGTATTTCGTGGATCTCTTTGCTAGCCTTATTTCTGTGGAATCTGAGAACAGATATTTCCTTTCCCTTTGAAGACTATACGACCAAAGGAAATATCCTCCGATAACAAAGAGAAAGAAGCTTTCTGAGAAACTTCTTTGTGTTCTGTGAAATCATCTCACAGAGTTACAGCTTTCCCCTCAAGAAGCCTTTCGCTAAGACAGTTCTTGTGGTATTGGCAAAGTGATATTTGGAAGCCCATAGAGGGCTGTGGTGAAAAAGGAAATATCCTCACATGAAATCTGGAAAGAAGCTTTCTGAGAAACTGCTTTGTGTTCTGTTAATTCATCTCACAGAGTTACATCTGTATTTCGTGGATCTCTTTGCTAGCCTTATTTCTGTGGAATCTGAGAACAGATATTTCGGATCCCTTGGAAGACTATAGGGCCAAAGGAAGTATCCTCCGATAACAAACAGAAAGAAGCTTTCTGAGAAACTTCTTTGTGTTCTGTGAAATCATCTCACAGAGTTACAGCTTTCCCCTCAAGAAGCCTTTCGCTAAGACAGTTCTTGTGGAATTGGCAAAGTGATATTTGGAAGCCCATAGAGGGCTATGGTGAAAAAGGAAATATCCTTCGTTGAAATGTGGAAAGAAGCTTTCTGAGAAACTGCTTAGTGTTCTGTTAATTCATCTCACAGAGTTACATCTGTATTTCGTGGATCTCTTTGCTTGCCTTATTTCTGTGGAATCTGAGAACAGATATTTCGGATCCCTTGGAAGACAATAGGGCCAAATGAAATATCCTCGGATAACAAAGAGAAAGAAGCTTTCTGAGGAAATTCTTTGAGTTCTGTGAAATCATCTCACAGAGTTACAGCTTTCCCCTCAAGAAGCCTTTCGCTAAGCCAGTTCTTGTGGAATTGGCAAAGTGATATTTGGAAGTCCATAGAGGGCTATGGTGAAAAAGGAAATATCCTCACATGAAATCTGGAAAGAAGCTTTCTGAGAAACTGCTTAGTGTTCTGTTAATTCATCTCACAGAGTTACATCTGTATTTCGTGGATCTCTTTGCTAGCCTTATTTCTGTGGAATCTGAGAACAGATATTTCGGATCCCTTGGAAGACTATAGGGCCAAAGGAAATATCCTCCGATAACAAAGAGAAAGAAGCTTTCTGAGAAACTTCTTTGTGTTCTGTGAAACCATCTCACAGAGTTACAGCTTTCCCCTAAAGAAGCCTTTCGCTAAGACAGTTCTTGTGGAATTGGCAAAGTGATATTTGGAAGCCCATAGAGGGCTATGGTGAAAAACGAAATATCCTCACATGAAATGTGGAAAGAAGCTTTCTGAGAAACTGCTTAGTGTTCTGTTAATTCATCTCACAGAGTTACATCTGTATTTCGTGGATCTCTTTGCTAGCCTTATTTCTGTGGAATCTGAGAACAGATATTTCCTTTCCCTTTGAAGACTATACGACCAAAGGAAATATCCTCCGATAACAAAGAGAAAGAAGCTTTCTGAGAAACTTCTTTGTGTTCTGTGAAATCATCTCACAGAGTTACAGCTTTCCCCTCAAGAAGCCTTTCGCTAAGACAGTTCTTGTGGTATTGGCAAAGTGATATTTGGAAGCCCATAGAGGGCTGTGGTGAAAAAGGAAATATCCTCACATGAAATCTGGAAAGAAGCTTTCTGAGAAACTGCTTTGTGTTCTGTTAATTCATCTCACAGAGTTACATCTGTATTTCGTGGATCTCTTTGCTAGCCTTATTTCTGTGGAATCTGAGAACAGATATATCGGATCCCTTGGAAGACTATAGGGCCAAAGAAAATATCCTAAGATAACAAAGAGAAAGAAGCTTTCTGAGAAACTTCTTTGTGTTCTGTGAAATCATCTCACTGAGTTACAGCTTTCCCCTCAAGAAGCCTTTCGCTAAGACAGTTCTTGTGGAATTGGCAAAGTGATATTTGGAAGCCTATAGAGGGGTATGGTGAAGAACGAAATATCCTCAAATGAAATCTGGAAAGAAGCTTTCTGAGAAACTGCTTAGTGTTCTGTTAATTCATCTCACAGAGTTACATCTGTATTTCGTGGATCTCTTTGCTAGCCTTATTTCTGTGGAATCTGAGAACAGATATTTCGGATCCCTTGGAAGACTATAGGGCCAAAGGAAATATCCTCCGATAACAAACAGAAAGAAGCTTTCTGAGAAACTTCTTTGTGTTCTGTGAAATCATCTCACAGAGTTACAGCTTTCCCCTCAAGAAGCCTTTCGCTAAGACAGTTCTTGTGGAATTGGCAAAGTGATATTTGGAAGCCCATAGAGGGCTATGGTGAAAAAGGAAATATCCTCACATGAAATCTGGAAAGAAGCTTTCTGAGAAACTGCTTAGTGTTCTGTTAATTCATCTCACAGAGTTACATCTGTATTTCGTGGATCTCTTTGCTAGCCTTATTTCTGTAGATTCTGAGAACAGATATTTCGGATCCCTTGGAAGACTATAGGGCCAAAGGAAATATCCTCCGATAACAAAGAGAAAGAAGCTTTCTGAGAAACTTCTTTGTGTTCTGTGAAATCATCTCACAGAGTTACAGCTTTCCCCTCAAGAAGCCTTTCGCTAAGACAGTTCTTGTGGAATTGGCAAAGTGATATTTGGAAGCCCATAGAGGGCTATGGTGAAAAAGGAAATATCCTCACATGATATCTGGAAAGAAGCTTTCTGAGTAACTCCTTAGTGTTCTGTTAATTCATCTCACAGAGTTACATCTGTATTTCGTGGATCACTTTGCTAGCCTTATTTCTGTGGAATCTGAGAACAGATATTTCGGATCCCTTGGAAGACTATAGGGCCAAAGGAAATATCCTAAGATAACAAAGAGAAAGAAGCTTTCTGAGAAACTTCTTTGTGTTCTGTGAAATCATCTCACAGAGTTACAGCTTTCCCCTCAAGAAGCCTTTCGCTAAGACAGTTCTTGTGGAATTGGCAAAGTGATATTTGGAAGCCCCTAGAGGGCTATGGTGAAAAAGGAAATATCCTCACATGAAATGTGGAAAGAAGCTTTCTGAGAAACTCCTTAGTGTTCTGTTAATTCATCTCAGAGAGTTACATCTGTATTTCGTGGATCTCTTTGCTAGCCTTATTTCTGTGGAATCTGAGAACAGATATTTCGGATCCCTTGGAAGACTATAGGGCCAAAGGAAATATCCTCCGACAACAAAGAGAAAGAAGCTTTCTGAGAAACTTCTTTGTGTTCTGTGAAACCATCTCACAGAGTTACAGCTTTCCCCTAAAGAAGCCTTTCGCTAAGACAGTTCTTGTGGAATTGGCAAAGTGATATTTGGAAGCCCATAGAGGGCTATGGTGAAAAAGGAAATATCCTCACATGAAATGTGGAAAGAAGCTTTCTGAGAAACTGCTTAGTGTTCTGTTAATTCATCTCACAGAGTTACATCTGTATTTCGTGGATCTCTTTGCTAGCCTTATTTCTGTGGAATCTGAGAACAGATATTTCCTTTCCCTTTGAAGACTATACGGCCAAAGGAAATATCCTCCGATAACAAAGAGAAAGAAGCTTTCTGAGAAACTTCTTTGTGTTCTGTGAAATCATCTCACAGAGTTACAGCTTTCCCCTCAAGAAGCCTTTCGCTAAGACAGTTCTTGTGGAATTGGCAAAGTGATATTTGGAAGCCCATAGAGGGCTATGGTGAAAAAGGAAATATCCTTCGTTGAAATGTGGAAAGAAGCTTTCTGAGAAACTGCTTAGTGTTCTGTTAATTCATCTCACAGAGTTACATCTGTATTTCGTGGATCTCTTTGCTTGCCTTATTTCTGTGGAATCTGAGAACAGATATTTCGGATCCCTTGGAAGACAATAGGGCCAAATGAAATATCCTCGGATAACAAAGAGAAAGAAGCTTTCTGAGGAAATTCTTTGAGTTCTGTGAAATCATCTCACAGAGTTACAGCTTTCCCCTCAAGAAGCCTTTCGCTAAGCCAGTTCTTGTGGAATTGGCAAAGTGATATTTGGAAGTCCATAGAGGGCTATGGTGAAAAAGGAAATATCCTCACATGAAATCTGGAAAGAAGCTTTCTGAGAAACTGCTTAGTGTTCTGTTAATTCATCTCACAGAGTTACATCTGTATTTCGTGGATCTCTTTGCTAGCCTTATTTCTGTGGAATCTGAGAACAGATATTTCGGATCCCTTGGAAGACTATAGGGCCAAAGGAAATATCCTCCGATAACAAAGAGAAAGAAGCTTTCTGAGAAACTTCTTTGTGTTCTGTGAAATCATCTCACAGAGTTACAGCTTTCCCCTCTAGAAGCCTTTCGCTAAGACAGTTCTTGTGGAATTGGCAAAGTGATATTTGGAAGCCCATAGAGGGCTATGTTGAAAAAGGAAATATCCTCACATGAAATCTGGAAAGAAGCTTTCTGAGTAACTCCTTAGTGTTCTGTTAATTCATCTCACAGAGTTACATCTGTATTTCGTGGATCTCTTTGCTAGCCTTATTTCTGTGGAATCTGAGAACAGATATATCGGATCCCTTGGAAGACTATAGGGCCAAAGAAAATATCCTAAGATAACAAAGAGAAAGAAGCTTTCTGAGAAACTTCTTTGTGTTCTGTGAAATCATCTCACTGAGTTACAGCTTTCCCCTCAAGAAGCCTTTCGCTAAGACAGTTCTTGTGGAATTGGCAAAGTGATATTTGGAAGCCTATAGAGGGGTATGGTGAAGAACGAAATATCCTCAAATGAAATCTGGAAAGAAGCTTTCTGAGAAACTGCTTAGTGTTCTGTTAATTCATCTCACAGAGTTACATCTGTATTTCGTGGATCTCTTTGCTAGCCTTATTTCTGTGGAATCTGAGAACAGATATTTCGGATCCCTTGGAAGACTATAGGGCCAAAGGAAATATCCTCCGATAACAAACAGAAAGAAGCTTTCTGAGAAACTTCTTTGTGTTCTGTGAAATCATCTCACAGAGTTACAGCTTTCCCCTCAAGAAGCCTTTCGCTAAGACAGTTCTTGTGGAATTGGCAAAGTGATATTTGGAAGCCCATAGAGGGCTATGGTGAAAAAGGAAATATCCTCACATGAAATCTGGAAAGAAGCTTTCTGAGAAACTGCTTAGTGTTCTGTTAATTCATCTCACAGAGTTACATCTGTATTTCGTGGATCTCTTTGCTAGCCTTATTTCTGTAGATTCTGAGAACAGATATTTCGGATCCCTTGGAAGACTATAGGGCCAAAGGAAATATCCTCCGATAACAAAGAGAAAGAAGCTTTCTGAGAAACTTCTTTGTGTTCTGTGAAATCATCTCACAGAGTTACAGCTTTCCCCTCAAGAAGCCTTTCGCTAAGACAGTTCTTGTGGAATTGGCAAAGTGATATTTGGAAGCCCATAGAGGGCTATGGTGAAAAAGGAAATATCCTCACATGATATCTGGAAAGAAGCTTTCTGAGTAACTCCTTAGTGTTCTGTTAATTCATCTCACAGAGTTACATCTGTATTTCGTGGATCACTTTGCTAGCCTTATTTCTGTGGAATCTGAGAACAGATATTTCGGATCCCTTGGAAGACTATAGGGCCAAAGGAAATATCCTAAGATAACAAAGAGAAAGAAGCTTTCTGAGAAACTTCTTTGTGTTCTGTGAAATCATCTCACAGAGTTACAGCTTTCCCCTCAAGAAGCCTTTCGCTAAGACAGTTCTTGTGGAATTGGCAAAGTGATATTTGGAAGCCCCTAGAGGGCTATGGTGAAAAAGGAAATATCCTCACATGAAATGTGGAAAGAAGCTTTCTGAGAAACTCCTTAGTGTTCTGTTAATTCATCTCAGAGAGTTACATCTGTATTTCGTGGATCTCTTTGCTAGCCTTATTTCTGTGGAATCTGAGAACAGATATTTCGGATCCCTTGGAAGACTATAGGGCCAAAGGAAATATCCTCCGACAACAAAGAGAAAGAAGCTTTCTGAGAAACTTCTTTGTGTTCTGTGAAACCATCTCACAGAGTTACAGCTTTCCCCTAAAGAAGCCTTTCGCTAAGACAGTTCTTGTGGAATTGGCAAAGTGATATTTGGAAGCCCATAGAGGGCTATGGTGAAAAAGGAAATATCCTCACATGAAATGTGGAAAGAAGCTTTCTGAGAAACTGCTTAGTGTTCTGTTAATTCATCTCACAGAGTTACATCTGTATTTCGTGGATCTCTTTGCTAGCCTTATTTCTGTGGAATCTGAGAACAGATATTTCCTTTCCCTTTGAAGACTATACGGCCAAAGGAAATATCCTCCGATAACAAAGAGAAAGAAGCTTTCTGAGAAACTTCTTTGTGTTCTGTGAAATCATCTCACAGAGTTACAGCTTTCCCCTCAAGAAGCCTTTCGCTAAGACAGTTCTTGTGGTATTGGCAAAGTGATATTTGGAAGCCCATAGAGGGCTGTGGTGAAAAAGGAAATATCCTCACATGAAATCTGGAAAGAAGCTTTCTGAGAAACTGCTTTGTGTTCTGTTAATTCATCTCACGGAGTTACATCTGTTTTTCGTGGATCTCTTTGCTAGCCTTATTTCTGTGGAATCTGAGAACAGATATTTCGGATCCCTTGGAAGACTATAGGGCCAAAGGAAATATCCTCCGATAACAAACAGAAAGAAGCTTTCTGAGAAACTTCTTTGTGTTCTGTGAAATCATCTCACAGAGTTACAGCTTTCCCCTCAAGAAGCCTTTCGCTAAGACAGTTCTTGTGGAATTGGCAAAGTGATATTTGGAAGCCCATAGAGGGCTATGGTGAAAAAGGAAATATCCTCCGTTGAAATGTGGAAAGAAGCTTTCTGAGAAACTGCTTAGTGTTCTGTTAATTCATCTCACAGAGTTACATCTGTATTTCGTGGATCTCTTTGCTTGCCTTATTTCTGTGGAATCTGAGAACAGATATTTCAGATCCCTTGGAAGACTATAGGGCCAAATGAAATATCCTCGGATAACAAAGAGAAAGAAGCTTTCTGAGGAAATTCTTTGAGTTCTGTGAAATCATCTCACAGAGTTACAGCATTCCCCTCAAGAAGCCTTTCGCTAAGCCAGTTCTTGTGGAATTGGCAAAGTGATATTTGGAAGTCATTAGAGGGCTATGGTGAAAAAGGAAATATCCTCACATGAAATCTGGAGAGAAGCTTTCTGAGTAACTCCTTAGTGTTCTGTTAATTCATCTCACAGAGTTACATCTGTATTTCGTGGATCTCTTTGCTAGCCTTATTTCTGTGGAATCTGAGAACAGATATTTCGGATCCCTTGGAAGACTATAGGGCCAAAGAAAATATCCTAAGATAACAAAGAGAAAGAAGCTTTCTGAGAAACTTCTTTGTGTTCTGTGAAATCATCTCACTGAGTTACAGCTTTCCCCTCAAGAAGCCTTTCGCTAAGACACTTCTTGTGGAATTGGCAAAGTGATATTTGGAAGCCTATAGAGGGGTATGGTGAAGAACGAAATATCCTCAAATGAAATCTGGAAAGAAGCTTTCTGAGAAACTGCTTAGTGTTCTGTTAATTCATCTCACAGAGTTACATCTGTATTTCGTGGATCTCTTTGCTAGCCTTATTTCTGTGGAATCTGAGAACAGATATTTCGGATCCCTTGGAAGACTATAGGGCCAAAGGAAATATCCTCCGATAACAAAGAGAAAGAAGCTTTCTGAGAAACTTCTTTGTGTTCTGTGAAATCATCTCACAGAGTTACAGCTTTCCCCTCAAGAAGCCTTTCGCTAAGACAGTTCTTGTGGAATTGGCAAAGTGATATTTGGAAGCCCATAGAGGGCTATGGTGAAAAAGGAAATATCCTCCGTTGAAATGTGGAAAGAAGCTTTCTGAGAAACTGCTTAGTGTTCTGTTAATTCATCTCACAGAGTTACATCTGTATTTCGTGGATCTCTTTGCTAGCCTTATTTCTGTGGAATCTGAGAACAGATATTTCGGATCCCTTGGAAGACTATAGGGCCAAATGAAATATCCTCGGATAACAAAGAGAAAGAAGCTTTCTGAGGAAATTCTTTGAGTTCTGTGAAATCATCTCACAGAGTTACAGCATTCCCCTCAAGAAGCCTTTCGCTAAGCCAGTTCTTGTGGAATTGGCAAAGTGATATTTGGAAGTCATTAGAGGGCTATGGTGAAAAAGGAAATATCCTCACATGAAATCTGGAAAGAAGCTTTCTGAGAAACTGCTTAGTGTTCTGTTAATTCATCTCACAGAGTTACATCTGTATTTCGTGGATCTCTTTGCTAGCCTTATTTCTGTGGAATCTGAGAACAGATATTTCGGATCCCTTGGAAGACTATAGGGCCAAAGGAAATATCCTCCGATAACAAAGAGAAAGAAGCTTTCTGAGAAACTTCTTTGTGTTCTGTGAAATCATCTCACAGAGTTACAGCTTTCCCCTCTAGAAGCCTTTCGCTAAGACAGTTCTTGTGGAATTGGCAAAGTGATATTTGGAAGCCCATAGAGGGCTATGGTGAAAAAGGAAATATCCTCAGATGAAATCTGGAAAGTAGCTTTCTGAGAAACTTCTTAGTGTTCTGTTAATTCATCTCACAGAGTTACATCTGTATTTCGTGGATCTCTTTGCTAGCCTCATTTCTGTGGAATCTGAGAACAGATATTTCGGATCCCTTGGAAGACTATAGGGCCAAAGGAAATATCCTGCGATAACAGAGAAAGAAGCTTTCTGAGAAACTTCTTTGTGTTCTGTGAAATCATCTCACAGAGTTACAGCTTTCCCCTCAAGAAGCCTTTCGCTAAGACAGTTCTTGTGGAATTGGCAAAGTGATATTTGGAAGCCCATAGAGGGCTATGGTGAAAAAGGAAATATCCTCACATGAAATCTGGAAAGAAGCTTTCTGAGAAACTCCTTAGTGTTCTGTTAATTCATCTCACAGAGTTACATCTGTATTTCGTGGATCTCTTTGCTAGCCTTATTTCTGTGGAATCTGAGAACAGATATTTCGGATCCATTGGAAGACTATAGGGCCAATGGAAATATCCTCCGATAACAAAGAGAAAGAAGCTTTCTGAGAAATTTCTTTGTGTTCTGTGAAATCATCTCACAGAGTTACAGCTTTCCCCTCAAGAAGCCTTTCGCTAAGACAGTTCTTGTGGAATTGGCAAAGTGATATTTGGAAGCCCATAGAGGGCTATGGTGAAAAAGGAAATATCCTCAGATGAAATCTGGAAAGTAGCTTTCTGAGAAACTGCTTAGTGTTCTGTTAATTCATCTCACAGAGTTACATCTGTATTTCGTGGATCTCTTTGCTAGCCTTATTTCTGTGGAATCTGAGAACAGATATTTCGGATCCCTTGGAAGACTATAGGGCCAAAGGAAATATCCTGCGATAACAAAGAGAAAGAACCTTTCTGAGAAACTTCTTTGTGTTCTGTGAAATCATCTCACAGAGTTACAGCTTTCCCCTCAAGAAGCCTTTCGCTAAGACAGTTCTTGTGGAATTGGCAAAGTGATATTTGGAAGCCCATAGAGGGCTATGGTGAAAAAGGAAATATCCTCAGATGAAATCTGGAAAGAAGCTTTCTGAGAAACTGCTTAGTGTTCTGTTAATTCATCTCACAGAGTTACATCTGTATTTCGTGGATCTCTTTGCTAGCCTTATTTCTGTGGAATCTGAGAACAGATATTTCGGATCCCTTGGAAGATTATAGGGCCAAAGGAAATATCCTCCGATAACAAAGAGAAAGAAGCTTTCTGAGAAACTTCTTTGTGTTCTGTGAAATCATCTCACAGAGTTACAGCTTTCCCCTCAAGAAGCCTTTCCATAAGACAGTTCTTGTGGAATTGGCAAAGTGATATTTGGAAGCCCATAGAGGGCTATGGTGAAAAAGGAAATATCCTCAGATGAAATCTGGAAAGAAGCTTTCTGAGAAACTGCTTAGTGTTCTGTTAATTCATCTCACATAGTTTTATCTGTATTTCGTGGATCTCTTTGCTAGCCTTATTTCTGTGGAATCTGAGAACAGATATTTCGGATCCCTTGGAAGACTATAGGGCCAAAGGAAATATCCTCCGATAACAAAGAGAAAGAAGCTTTCTGAGAAACTTCTTTGTGTTCTGTGAAATCATCTCACAGAGTTACAGCTTTCCCCTCAAGAAGCCTTTCCATAAGACAGTTCTTGTGGAATTGGCAAAGTGATATTTGGAAGCCCATAGAGGGCTATGGTGAAAAAGGAAATATCCTCAGATGAAATCTGGAAAGAAGCTTTCTGAGAAACTGCTTAGTGTTCTGTTAATTCATCTCACATAGTTATATCTGTATTTCGTGGATCTCTTTGCTAGCCTTATTTCTGTGGAATCTGAGAACAGATATTTCGGATCCCTTGGAAGACTATAGGGCCAAAGGAAATATCCTCCGATAACAAACAGAAAGAAGCTTTCTGAGAAACTTCTTTGTGTTCTGTGAAATCATCTCACAGAGTTACAGCTTTCCCCTCAAGAAGCCTTTCGCTAAGACAGTTCTTGTGGAATTGGCAAAGTGATATTTGGAAGCCCATAGAGGGCTATGGTGAAAAAGGAAATATCCTCAAATGAAATCTGGAAAGAAGCTTTCTGAGAAACTGCTTAGTGTTCTGTTAATTCATCTCACAGAGTTACATCTGTATTTCGTGGATCTCTTTGCTTGCCTTATTTCTGTGGAATCTGAGAACAGATATTTCGGATCCCTTGGAAGACTATAGGGCCGAATGAAATATCCTCGGATAACAAAGAGAAAGAAGCTTTCTGAGGAAATTCTTTGTGTTCTGTGAAATCATCTCACAGAGTTACAGCATTCCCCTCAAGAAGCCTTTCGCTAAGCCAGTTCTTGTGGAATTGGCAAAGTGATATTTGGAAGCCCATAGAGGGCTATGGTGAAAAAGGAAATATCCTCACATGAAATCTGGAAAGAAGCTTTCTGAGAAACTTCTTAGTGTTCTGTTAATTCATCTCACAGAGTTACATCTGTATTTCGTGGATCTCTTTGCTAGCCTTATTTCTGTGGAATCTGAGAACAGATATTTCGGATCCCTTGGAAGACTATAGGGCCAAAGGAAATATCCTCCGATAACAAAGAGAAAGAAGCTTTCTGAGAAACTTCTTTGTGTTCTGTGAAATCATCTCACAGAGTTACAGCTTTCCCCTCAAGAAGCCTTTCGCTAAGACAGTTCTTGTGGAATTGGCAAAGTGATATTTGGAAGCCCATAGAGGGCTATGGTGAAAAAGGAAATATCCTCACATGATATCTGGAAAGAAGCTTTCTGAGTAACTCCTTAGTGTTCTGTTAATTCATCTCACAGAGTTACATCTGTATTTCGTGGATCTCTTTGCTAGCCTTATTTCTGTGGAATCTGAGAACAGATATTTCGGATCCCTTGGAAGACTATAGGGCCAAAGGAAATATCCTAAGATAACAAAGAGAAAGAAGCTTTCTGAGAAACTTCTTTGTGTTCTGTGAAATCATCTCACAGAGTTACAGCTTTCCCCTCAAGAAGCCTTTCGCTAAGACAGTTCTTGTGGTATTGGCAAAGTGATATTTGGAAGCCCATAGAGGGCTGTGGTGAAAAAGGAAATATCCTCACATGAAATCTGGAAAGAAGCTTTCTGAGAAACTGCTTTGTGTTCTGTTAATTCATCTCACAGAGTTACATCTGTATTTCGTGGATCTCTTTGCTAGCCTTATTTCTGTGGAATCTGAGAACAGATATTTCGGATCCCTTGGAAGACTATAGGGCCAAAGGAAATATCCTCCGATAACAAACAGAAAGAAGCTTTCTGAGAAACTTCTTTGTGTTCTGTGAAATCATCTCACAGAGTTACAGCTTTCCCCTCAAGAAGCCTTTCGCTAAGACAGTTCTTGTGGAATTGGCAAAGTGATATTTGGAAGCCCATAGAGGGCTATGGTGAAAAAGGAAATATCCTCCGTTGAAATGTGGAAAGAAGCTTTCTGAGAAACTGCTTAGTGTTCTGTTAATTCATCTCACAGAGTTACATCTGAATTTCGTGGATCTCTTTGCTTGCCTTATTTCTGTGGAATCTGAGAACAGATATTTCGGATCCCTTGGAAGACTATAGGGCCAAATGAAATATCCTCGGATAACAAAGAGAAAGAAGCTTTCTGAGGAAATTCTTTGAGTTCTGTGAAATCATCTCACAGAGTTACAGCATTCCCCTCAAGAAGCCTTTCGCTAAGCCAGTTCTTGTGGAATTGGCAAAGTGATATTTGGAAGTCATTAGAGGGCTATGGTGAAAAAGGAAATATCCTCACATGAAATCTGGAAAGAAGCTTTCTGAGAAACTGCTTAGTGTTCTGTTAATTCATCTCACAGAGTTACATCTGTATTTCGTGGATCTCTTTGCTAGCCTTATTTCTGTGGAATCTGAAAACAGATATTTCGGATCCCTTGGAAGACTATAGGGCCAAAGGAAATATCCTCCCATAACAAAGAGAAAGAAGCTTTCTGAGAAACTTCTTTGTGTTCTGTGAAATCATCTCACAGAGTTACAGCTTTCCCCTCTAGAAGCCTTTCGCTAAGACAGTTCTTGTGGAATTGGCAAAGTGATATTTGGAAGCCCATAGAGGGCTATGTTGAAAAAGGAAATATCCTCACATGAAATCTGGAAAGAAGCTTTCTGAGTAACTCCTTAGTGTTCTGTTAATTCATCTCACAGAGTTACATCTGTATTTCGTGGATCTCTTTGCTAGCCTCATTTCTGTGGAATCTGAGAACAGATATATCGGATCCCTTGGAAGACTATAGGGCCAAAGAAAATATCCTAAGATAACAAAGAGAAAGAAGCTTTCTGAGAAACTTCTTTGTGTTCTGTGAAATCATCTCACTGAGTTACAGCTTTCCCCTCAAGAAGCCTTTCGCTAAGACAGTTCTTGTGGAATTGGCAAAGTGATATTTGGAAGCCTATAGAGGGGTATGGTGAAGAACGAAATATCCTCAAATGAAATCTGGAAAGAAGCTTTCTGAGAAACTGCTTAGTGTTCTGTTAATTCATCTCACAGAGTTACATCTGTATTTCGTGGATCTCTTTGCTAGCCTTATTTCTGTGGAATCTGAGAACAGATATTTCGGATCCCTTGGAAGACTATAGGGCCAAAGGAAATATCCTCCGATAACAAACAGAAAGAAGCTTTCTGAGAAACTTCTTTGTGTTCTGTGAAATCATCTCACAGAGTTACAGCTTTCCCCTCAAGAAGCCTTTCGCTAAGACAGTTCTTGTGGAATTGGCAAAGTGATATTTGGAAGCCCATAGAGGGCTATGGTGAAAAAGGAAATATCCTCCGTTGAAATGTGGAAAGAAGCTTTCTGAGAAACTGCTTAGTGTTCTGTTAATTCATCTCACAGAGTTACATCTGTATTTCGTGGATCTCTTTGCTTGCCTTATTTCTGTGGAATCTGAGAACAGATATTTCGGATCCCTTGGAAGACTATAGGGCCAAATGAAATATCCTCGGATAACAAAGAGAAAGAAGCTTTCTGAGGAAATTCTTTGAGTTCTGTGAAATCATCTCACAGAGTTACAGCATTCCCCTCAAGAAGCCTTTCGCTAAGCCAGTTCTTGTGGAATTGGCAAAGTGATATTTGGAAGTCCATAGAGGGCTATGGTGAAAAAGGAAATATCCTCACATGAAATCTGGAAAGAAGCTTTCTGAGAAACTGCTTAGTGTTCTGTTAATTCATCTCACAGAGTTACATCTGTATTTCGTGGATCTCTTTGCTAGCCTTATTTCTGTGGAATCTGAGAACAGATATTTCGGATCCCTTGGAAGACTATAGGGCCAAAGGAAATAACCTCCGATAACAAAGAGAAAGAAGCTTTCTGAGAAACTTCTTTGTGTTCTGTGAAATCATCTCACAGAGTTACAGCTTTCCCCTCAAGAAGCCTTTCGCTAAGACAGTTCTTGTGGAATTGGCAAAGTGATATTTGGAAGCCCCTAGAGGGCTATGGTGAAAAAGGAAATATCCTCAGATGAAATCTGGAAAGAAGCTTTCTGAGAAACTGCTTAGTGTTCTGTTAATTCATCTCACAGAGTTACATCTGTATTTCGTGGATCTCTTTGCTAGCCTTATTTCTGTGGAATCTGAGAACAGATATTTCGGATCCCTTGGAAGACTATAGGGCCAAAGGAAATATCCTCCGATAACAAAGAGAAAGAAGCTTTCTGAGAAACTTCTTTGTGTTCTGTGAAATCATCTCACAGAGTTACAGCTTTCCCCTAAAGAAGCCTTTCGCTAAGACAGTTCTTGTGGAATTGGCAAAGTGATATTTGGAAGCCCATAGTGGGCTATGGTGAAAAAGGAAGTATCCTCCGTTGAAATGTGGAAAGAAGCTTTCTGAGAAACTGCTTAGTGTTCTGTTAATTCATCTCACAGAGTTACATCTGTATTTCGTGGATCTCTTTGCTAGCCTTATTTCTGTGGAATATGAGAACAGATATTTCGGATCCCTTGGAAGACTATAGGGCCAAAGGAAATATCCTCCGATAACAAAGAGAAAGAAGCTTTCTGAGAAACTTCTTTGTGTTCTGTGAAATCATCTCACAGAGTTACAGCTTTCCCCTCAAGAAGCCTTTCGCTAAGCCAGTTCTTGTGGAATTGGCAAAGTGATATTTGGAAGTCCATAGAGGGCTATGGTGAAAAAGGAAATATCCTCACATGAAATCTGGAAAGAAGCTTTCTGAGAAACTGCTTAGTGTTCTGTTAATTCATCTCACAGAGTTACATCTGTATTTCGTGGATCTCTTTGCTAGCCTTATTTCTGTGGAATCTGAGAACAGATATTTCGGATCCCTTGGAAGACTATAGGGCCAAAGGAAATAACCTCCGATAACAAAGAGAAAGAAGCTTTCTGAGAAACTTCTTTGTGTTCTGTGAAATCATCTCACAGAGTTACAGCTTTCCCCTCAAGAAGCCTTTCGCTAAGACAGTTCTTGTGGAATTGGCAAAGTGATATTTGGAAGCCCCTAGAGGGCTATGGTGAAAAAGGAAATATCCTCAGATGAAATCTGGAAAGAAGCTTTCTGAGAAACTGCTTAGTGTTCTGTTAATTCATCTCACAGAGTTACATCTGTATTTCGTGGATCTCTTTGCTAGCCTTATTTCTGTGGAATCTGAGAACAGATATTTCGGATCCCTTGGAAGACTATAGGGCCAAAGGAAATATCCTCCGATAACAAAGAGAAAGAAGCTTTCTGAGAAACTTCTTTGTGTTCTGTGAAATCATCTCACAGAGTTACAGCTTTCCCCTCAAGAAGCCTTTCGCTAAGACAGTTCTTGTGGAATTGGCAAAGTGATATTTGGAAGCCCATAGTGGGCTATGGTGAAAAAGGAAGTATCCTCCGTTGAAATGTGGAAAGAAGCTTTCTGAGAAACTGCTTAGTGTTCTGTTAATTCATCTCACAGAGTTACATCTGTATTTCGTGGATCTCTTTGCTAGCCTTATTTCTGTGGAATATGAGAACAGATATTTCGGATCCCTTGGAAGACTATAGGGCCAAAGGAAATATCCTCCGATAACAAAGAGAAAGAAGCTTTCTGAGAAACTTCTTTGTGTTCTGTGAAATCATCTCACAGAGTTACAGCTTTCCCCTCAAGAAGCCTTTCGCTAAGCCAGTTCTTGTGGAATTGGCAAAGTGATATTTGGAAGCCCATAGAGGGCTATGGTGAAAAAGGAAATATCCTCAGATGAAATCTGGAAAGAAGCTTTCTGAGAAACTGCTTAGTGTTCTGTTAATTCATGTCACAGAGTTACATCTGTATTTCGTGGATCTCTTTGCTAGCCTTATTTCTGTGGAATCTGAGAACAGATATTTCGGATCCCTTGGAAGACTATAGAGCCAAAGGAAATATCCTCCGATAACAAAGAGAAAGAAGCTTTCTGAGAAACTTCTTTGTGTTCTGTGAAATCATCTCACAGAGTTACAGCTTTCCCCTCAAGAAGCCTTTCGCTAAGACAGTTCTTGTGGAATTGGCAAAGTGATATGTGGAATCCCACAGAGGGCTATGGTGAAAAAGGAAATATCCTCAGATGAAATCTGGAAAAGAGCTTTCTGAGAAACTGCTTAGTGTTCTGTTAATTCATCTCACAGTGTTACATCTGTATTTCGTGGATCTCTTTGCTAGCCTTATTTCTGTGGAATCTGAGAACAGATATTTCGGATCCCTTGGAAGACTATAGGTCCAAAGGAAATATCCTGCGATAACAAAGAGAAAGAAGCTTTCTGGGAAACTTCTTTGTGTTCTGTGAAATCATCTCACAGAGTTACAGCTTTCCCCTCAAGAAGCCTTTCGCTAAGACAGTTCTTGTGGAATTGGCAAAGTGATATTTGGAAGCCCATAGAGGGCTATGGTGAAAAAGGAAATATCCTCACATGAAATCTGGAAAGAAGCTTTCTGAGAAACTCCTTAGTGTTCTGTTAATTCATCTCACAGAGTTACATCTGTATTTCGTGGATCTCTTTGCTAGCCTTATTTCTGTGGAATCTGAGAACAGATATTTCGGATCCCTTGGAAGACTATAGGGCCAAAGGAAATATCCTACGATAACAAAGAGAAAGAAGCTTTCTGAGAAACTTGTTTGTGTTCTGTGAAATCATCTCACAGAGTTACAGCTTTCCCCTCAAGAAGCCTTTCGCTAAGACAGTTCTTGTGGAATTGGCAAAGTGATATTTGGAAGCCCATAGAGGGCTGTGCTGAAAAAGGAAATATCCTCACATGAAATCTGGAAAGAAGCTTTCTGAGAAACTGCTTAGTGTTCTGTTAATTCATCTCACAGAGTTACATCTGTATTTCGTGGATCTCTTTGCTAGCCTTATTTCTGTGGAATCTGAGAACGGATATTTCGGATCCCTTGGAAGACTATAGGGCCAAAGGAAATATCCTCCGAAAACAAAGAGAAAGAAGCTTTCTGAGAAACTTCTTTGTGTTCTGTGAAATCATCTCACAGAGTTACAGCTTTCCCCTCAAGAAGCCTTTCGCTAAGCCAGTTCTTGTGGAATTGGCAAAGTGATATTTGGAAGCCCCTAGAGGGCTATGGTGAAAAAGGAAATATCCTCCGTTGAAATGTGGAAAGAAGCTTTCTGAGAAACTGCTTAGTGTTCTGTTAATTCATCTCACAGAGTTACATCTGTATTTCGTGGATCTCTTTGCTTGCCTTATTTCTGTGGAATCTGAGAACAGATATTTCGGATCCCTTGGAAGACTATAGGGCCAAATGAAATATCCTCGGATAACAAAGAGAAAGAAGCTTTCTGAGGAAATTCTTTGTGTTCTGTGAAATCATCTCACAGAGTTACAGCATTCCCCTCAAGAAGCCTTTCCCTAAGCCAGTTCTTGTGGAATTGGAAAAGTGATATTTGGAAGCACATAGAGGGCTATGGTGAAAAAGGAAATATCCTCACATGAAATCTGGAAAGAAGCTTTCTGAGAAACTGCTTAGTGTTCTGTTAATTCATCTCACAGAGTTACATCTGTATTTCGTGGATCTCTTTGCTAGCCTTATTTCTGTGGAATCTGAGAACAGATATTTCGGATCCCTTGGAAGACTATAGGGCCAAAGGAAATATCCTAAGATAACAAAGAGAAAGAAGCTTTCTGAGAAACTTCTTTGTATTCTGTGAAATCATCTCACAGAGTTACAGCTTTCCCCTCAAGAAGCCTTTCGCTAAGACAGTTCTTGTGGAATTGGCAAAGTGATATTTGGAAGCCCATAGAGGGCTGTGGTGAAAAAGGAAATATCCTCACATGAAATCTGGAAAGAAGCTTTCTGAGAAACTGCTTAGTGTTCTGTTAATTCATCTCACAGAGTTACATCTGTATTTCGTGGATCTCTTTGCTAGCCTTATTTCTGTGGAATCTGAGAACAGATATTTCGGATCCCTTGGAAGACTATAGGTCCAAAGGAAATATCCTGCGATAACAAAGAGAAAGAAGCTTTCTGAGAAACTTCTTTGTGTTCTGTGAAATCATCTCACAGAGTTACAGCTTTCCCCTCAAGAAGCCTTTCGCTAAGACAGTTCTTGTGGAATTGGCAAAGTGATATTTGGAAGCCCATAGAGGGCTATGGTGAAAAAGGAAATATCCTCACATGAAATCTGGAAAGAAGCTTTCTGAGAAACTCCTTAGTGTTCTGTTAATTCATCTCACAGAGTTACATCTGTATTTCGTGGATCTCTTTGCTAGCCTTATTTCTGTGGAATCTGAGAAAAGATATTTCGGATCCCTTGGAAGACTATAGGGCCAAAGGAAATATCCTCCGATAACAAAGAGAAAGAAGCTTTCTGAGAAACTTGTTTGTGTTCTGTGAAATCATCTCACAGAGTTACAGCTTTCCCCTCAAGAAGCCTTTCGCTAAGACAGTTCTTGTGGAATTGGCAAAGTGATATTTGGAAGCCCATAGAGGGCTGTGGTGAAAAAGGAAATATCCTCACATGATCTGGAAAGAAGCTTTCTGAGAAACTGCTTAGTGTTCTGTTAATTCATCTCACAGAGTTACATCTGTATTTCGTGGATCTCTTTGCTAGCCTTATTTCTGTGGAATCTGATAACAGATATTTCGGATCCCTTGGAAGACTATAGGGCCAAAGGAAATATCCTCCGAAAACAAAGAGAAAGAAGCTTTCTGAGAAACTTCTTTGTGTTCTCTGAAATCATCTCACAGAGTTACAGCTTTCCCCTCAAGAAGCCTTTCGCTAAGACAGTTCTTGTGGAATTGGCAAAGTGATATTTGGAAGCCCATAGAGGGCTATGGTGAAAAAGGAAATATCCTCCGTTGAAATGTGGAAAGAAGCTTTCTGAGAAACTGCTTAGTGTTCTGTTAATTCATCTCACAGAGTTACATCTGTATTTCGTGGATCTCTTTGCTTGCCTTATTTCTGTGGAATCTGAGAACAGATATTTCGGATCCCTTGGAAGACTATAGGGCCAAATGAAATATCCTCGGATAACAAAGAGAAAGAAGCTTTCTGAGGAAATTCTTTGTGTTCTGTGAAATCATCTCACAGAGTTACAGCATTCCCCTCAAGAAGCCTTTCCCTAAGCCAGTTCTTGTGGAATTGGCAAAGTGATATTTGGAAGCACATAGAGGGCTATGGTGAAAAAGGAAATATCCTCACATGAAATCTGGAAAGAAGCTTTTTGAGAAACTGCTTAGTGTTCTGTTAATTCATCTCACAGAGTTACATCTGTATTTCGTGGATCTCTTTGCTAGCCTTATTTCTGTGGAATCTGAGAACAGATATTTCGGATCCCTTGGAAGACTATAGGGCCAAAGGAAATATCCTCCGAAAACAAAGAGAAAGAAGCTTTCTGAGAAACTTCTTTGTGTTCTCTGAAATCATCTCACAGAGTTACAGCTTTCCCCTCAAGAAGCCTTTCGCTAAGACAGTTCTTGTGGAATTGGCAAAGTGATATTTGGATTCCCATAGAGGGCTATGGTGAAAAAGGAAATATCCTCCGTTGAAATGTGGAAAGAAGCTTTCTGAGAAACTGCTTAGTGTTCTGTTAATTCATCTCACAGAGTTACATCTGTATTTCGTGGATCTCTTTGCTTGCCTTATTTCTGTGGAATCTGAGAACAGATATTTCGGATCCCTTGGAAGACTATAGGGCCAAATGAAATATCCTCGGATAACAAAGAGAAAGAAGCTTTCTGAGGAAATTCTTTGTGTTCTGTGAAATCATCTCACAGAGTTACAGCATTCCCCTCAAGAAGCCTTTCCCTAAGCCAGTTCTTGTGGAATTGGAAAAGTGATATTTGGAAGCACATAGAGGGCTATGGTGAAAAAGGAAATATCCTCACATGAAATCTGGAAAGAAGCTTTCTGAGAAACTGCTTAGTGTTCTGTTAATTCATCTCACAGAGTTACATCTGTATTTCGTGGATCTCTTTGCTAGCCTTATTTCTGTGGAATCTGAGAACAGATATTTCGGATCCCTTGGAAGACTATAGGGCCAAAGGAAATATCCTCCGATAACAAAGAGAAAGAAGCTTTCTGAGAAACTTCTTTGTGTTCTGTGAAATCATCTCACAGAGTTACAGCATTCCCCTCAAGAAGCCTTTCGGTAAGACAGTTCTTGTGGAATTGGCAAAGTGATATTTGGAAGCCCATAGAGGGCTATGGTGAAAAAGGAAATATCCTCACATGAAATCTGGAAAGAAGCTTTCTGAGAAACTCCTTAGTGTTCTGTTAATTCATCTCACAGAGTTACATCTGTATTTCGTGGATCTCTTTGCTAGCCTTATTTCTGTGGAATCTGAGAACAGATATTTCGGATCCCTTGGAAGACTATAGGGCCAAAGGAAATATCCTAAGATAACAAAGAGAAAGAAGCTTTCTGAGAAACTTCTTTGTGTTCTGTGAAATCATCTCACAGAGTTACAGCTTTCCCCTCAAGAAGCCTTTCGCTAAGACAGTTCTTGTGGAATTGGCAAAGTGATATTTGGAAGCCCCTAGAGGGCTATGGTGAAAAAGGAAATATCCTCAGATGAAATCTGGAAAGAAGCTTTCTGAGAAACTGCTTAGTGTTCTGTTAATTCATCTCACAGAGTTACATCTGTATTTCGTGGATCTCTTTGCTAGCCTTATTTCTGTGGAATCTGAGAACAGATATTTCGGATCCCTTGGAAGACTATAGGGTCAAAGGAAATATCCTCCGATAACAAAGAGAAAGAAGCTTTCTGAGAAACTTCTTTGTGTTCTGTGAAATCATCTCACAGAGTTACAGCTTTCCCCTCAAGAAGCCTTTCGCTAAGACAGTTCTTGTGGAATTGGCAAAGTGATATTTGGAAGCCCATAGAGGGCTATGGTGAAAAAGGAAATATCCTCACATGAAATCTGGAAAGAAGCTTTCTGAGAAACTGCTTAGTGTTCTGTTAATTCATCTCACAGAGTTACATCTGTATTTCGTGGATCTCTTTGCTAGCCTTATTTCTGTGGAATCTGAGAACAGATATTTCGGATCCCTTGGAAGACTATAGGGCCAAAGGAAATATCCTCCGATAACAAAGAGAAAGAAGCTTTCTGAGAAACTTCTTTGTGTTCTGTGAAATCATCTCACAGAGTTACAGCTTTCCCCTCAAGAAGCCTTTCGCTAAGACAGTTCTTGTGGAATTGGCAAAGTGATATTTGGAAGCCCATAGAGGGCTATGGTGAAAAAGGAAATATCCTCAGATGAAATCTGGAAAGAAGCTTTCTGAGAAACTGCTTAGTGTTCTGTTAATTCATCTCACAGAGTCACATCTGTATTTCGTGGATCTCTCTGCTAGCCTTATTTCTGTGGAAACTGAGAACAGATATTTCCTTTCCCTTTGAAGACTATAGGGCCAAAGGAAATATCCTCCGATAACAAAGAGAAAGAAGGTTTCTGAGAAACTTCTTTGTGTTCTGTGAAATCATCTCACAGAGTTACAGCTTTCCCCTCAAGAAGCCTTTCGCTAAGACAGTTCTTGTGGAATTGGCAAAGTGATATGTGGAATCCCACAGAGGGCTATGGTGAAAAAGGAAATATCCTCAGATGAAATCTGGAAAGTAGCTTTCTGAGAAACTGCTTAGTGTTCTGTTAATTCATCTCACAGAGTTACATCTGTATTTCGTGGATCTCTTTGCTAGCCTTATTTCTGTGGAATCGGAGAACAGATATTTCGGATCCCTTGGAAGACTATAGGGCCAAAGGAAATATCCTGCGATAACAAAGAGAAAGAAGCTTTCTGAGAAACTTCTTTGTGTTCTGTGAAATCATCTCACAGAGGTACAGCTTTCCCCTCAAGAAACCTTTCGCTAAGACAGTTCTTGTGGAATTGGCAAAGTGATATTTGGAAGCCCATAGAGGGCTATGGTGAAAAAGGAAATATCCTCACATGAAATCTGGAAAGAAGCTTTCTGAGAAACTCCTTAGTGTTCTGTTAATTCATCTCACAGAGTTACATCTGTATTTCGTGGATCTCTTTGCTAGCCTTATTTCTGTGGAATCTGAGAACAGATATTTCGGATCCCTTGGAAGACTATAGGGCCAAAGGAAATATCCTCCGAAAACAAACAGAAAGAAGCTTTCTGAGAAACTTCTTTGTGTTCTGTGAAACCATCTCACAGAGTTACAGCTTTCCCCTCAAGAAGCCTTTCGCTAAGACAGTTCTTGTGGAATTGGCAAAGTGATATTTGGAAGCCCCTAGAGGGCTATGGTGAAAAAGGAAATATCCTCACATGAAATGTGGAAAGAAGCTTTCTGAGAAACTCCTTAGTGTTCTGTTAATTCATCTCACAGATTTACATCTGTATTTCGTGGATCTCTTTGCTAGCCTTATTTCTGTGGAATCTGAGAACAGATATTTCGGATCCCTTGGAAGACTATAGGGCCAAAGGAAATATCCTCCGATAACAAAGAGAAAGAAGCTTTCTGAGAAACTTCTTTGTGTTCTGTGAAATCATCTCACAGAGTTACAGCTTTCCCCTCAAGAAGCCTTTCCATAAGACAGTTCTTGTGGAATTGGCAAAGTGATATTTGGAAGCCCATAGAGGGCTATGGTGAAAAAGGAAATATCCTCAGATGAAATCTGGAAAGTAGCTTTCTGAGAAACTTCTTAGTGTTCTGTTAATTCATCTCACAGAGTTACATCTGTATTTCGTGGATCTCTTTGCTAGCCTTATTTCTGTGGAATCTGAGAACAGATATTTCGGATCCCTTGGAAGACTCTAGGGCCAAAGGAAATATCCTGCGATAACAAAGAGAAAGAAGCTTTCTGAGAAACTTCTTTGTGTTCTGTGAAATCATCTCACAGAGTTACAGCTTTCCCCTCAAGAAGCCTTTCGCTAAGACAGTTCTTGTGGAATTGGCAAAGTGATATTTGGAAGCCCATAGAGGGCTATGGTGAAAAAGGAAATATCCTCACATGAAATCTGGAAAGAAGCTTTCTGAGAAACTCCTTAGTGTTCTGTTAATTCATCTCACAGAGTCACATCTGTATTTCGTGGATCTCTTTGCTAGCCTTTTTTCTGTGGAATCTGAGAACAGATATTTCGGATCCCTTGGAAGACTATAGGGCCAAAGGAAATATCCTCCGATAACAAACAGAAAGAAGCTTTCTGAGAAACTTCTTTGTGTTCTGTGAAATCATCTCACAGAGTTACAGCTTTCCCCTCAAGAAGCCTTTCGCTAAGACAGTTCTTGTGGAATTGGCAAAGTGATATTTGGAAGCCCATAGAGGGCTATGGTGAAAAAGGAAATATCCTCAGATGAAATCTGGAAAGTAACTTTCTGAGAAACTTCTTAGTGTTCTGTTAATTCATCTCACAGAGTTACATCTGTATTTCGTGGATCTCTTTGCTAGCCTTATTTCTGTGGAATCTGAGAACAGATATTTCGGATCCCTTGGAAGACTATAGGGCCAAAGGAAATATCCTGCGATAACAAAGAGAAAGAAGCTTTCTAAGAAACTTCTTTGTGTTCTGTGAAATCATCTCACAGAGTTACAGCTTTCCCCTCAAGAAGCCTTTCCATAAGACAGTTCTTGTGTAATTGGCAAAGTGATATTTGGAAGCCCATAGAGGGCTATGGTGAAAAAGGAAATATCCTCACATGAAATCTGTAAAGAAGCTTTCTGAGAAACTCCTTAGTGTTCTGTTAATTCATCTCACAGAGTTACATCTGTATTTCGTGGATCTCTTTGCTAGCCTTATTTCTGTGGAATCTGAGAACAGATATTTCGGATCCCTTGGAAGACTATAGGGCCAATGGAAATATCCTCCGATAACAAAGAGAAAGAGGCTTTCTGAGAAATTTCTTTGTGTTCTGTGAAATCATCTCACAGAGTTACAGCTTTCCCCTCAAGAAGCCTTTCGCTAAGACAGTTCTTGTGGAATTGGCAAAGTGATATTTGGAAGCCCATAGAGGGCTATGGTGAAAAAGGAAATATCCTCAGATGAAATCTGGAAAGTAGCTTTCTGAGAAACTGCTTAGTGTTCTGTTAATTCATCTCACGGAGTTACATCTGTATTTCGTGGATCTCTTTGCTAGCCTTATTTCTGTGGAATCTGAGAACAGATATTTCGGATCCCTTGGAAGACTATAGGGCCAAAGGAAATATCCTAAGATAACAAAGAGAAAGAAGCTTTCTGAGAAACTTCTTTGTGTTCTGTGAAATCATCTCACAGAGTTACAGCTTTCCCCTCAAGAAGCCTTTCGCTAAGACAGTTCTTGTGGAATTGGCAAAGTGATATTTGGAAGCCCATAGAGGGCTATGGTGAAAAAGGAAATATCCTCCGTTGAAATGTGGAAAGAAGCTTTCTGAGAAACTGCTTAGTGTTCTGTTAATTCATCTCACAGAGTTACATCTGTATTTCGTGGATCTCTTTCCTAGCCTTATTTCTGTGGAATCTGAGAACAGATATTTCGGATCCCTTGGAAGACTATAGGGCCAAAGGAAATAACCTCCGATAACAAAGAGAAAGAAGCTTTCTGAGAAACTCCTTTGTGTTCTGTGAAACCATCTCACAGAGTTACAGCTTTCCCCTCAAGAAGCCTTTCGCTAAGACAGTTCTTGTGGAATTGGCAAAGTGATATTTGGAAGCCCCTAGAGGGCTATGGTGAAAAAGGAAATATCCTCACATGAAATGTGGAAAGAAGCTTTCTGAGAAACTCCTTAGTGTTCTGTTAATTCATCTCACAGATTTACATCTGTATTTCGTGGATCTCTTTGCTAGCCTTATTTCTGTGGAATCTGAGAACAGATATTTCGGATCCCTTGGAAGACTATAGGGCCAAAGGAAATATCCTCCGATAACAAAGAGAAAGAAGCTTTCTGAGAAACTTCTTTGTGTTCTGTGAAATCACCTCACAGAGTTACAGCTTTCCCCTCAAGATGCCTTTCGCTAAGACAGTTCTTGTGGAATTGGCAAAGTGATATTTGGAAGCCCATAGAGGGCTATGGTGAAAAAGGAAATATCCTCAGATGAAATCTGGAAAGTAGCTTTCTGAGAAACTGCTTGGTGTTCTGTTAGTTTATCTCACAGAGTTACATCTGTATTTCGTGGATCTCTTTGCTAGCCTTATTTCTGTGGAATCTGAGAACAGATATTTCGGATCCCTTGGAAGACTATAGGGCCAAAGGAAATATCCTGCGATAACAAAGAGAAAGAAGCTTTCTGAGAAACTTCTTTGTGTTCTGTGAAATCATCTCACAGAGTTACAGCTTTCCCCTCAAGAAGCCTTTCGCTAAGACAGGTCTTGTGGAATTGGCAAAGTGATATTTGGAAGCCCATAGAGGGCTATGGTGAAAAAGGAAATATCCTCACATGAAATCTGGAAAGAAGCTTTCTGAGAAACTCCTTAGTGTTCTGTTAATTCATCTCACAGAGTTACATCTGTATTTCGTGGATCTCTTTGCTAGCCTTATTTCTGTGGAATCTGAGAACAGATATTTCGGATCCCTTGGAAGACTATAGGGCCAAAGGAAATATCCTCCGATAACAAAGAGAAAGAAGCTTTCTGAGAAACTTCTTTGTGTTCTGTGAAATCATCTCACAGAGTTACAGCTTTCCCCTCAAGAAGCCTTTCGCTAAGACAGTTCTTGTGGAATTGGCAAAGTGATATTTGGAAGCCCATAGAGGGCTATGGTGAAAAAGGAAATATCCTCAGATGAAATCTGGAAAGTAGCCTTCTGAGAAACTTCTTAGTGTTCTGTTAATTCATCTCACAGAGTTACATCTGTATTTCGTGGATCTCTTTGCTAGCCTTATTTCTGTGGAATCTGAGAACAGATATTTCGGATCCCTTGGAAGACTATAGGGCCAAAGGAAATATCCTGCGATAACAAAGAGAAAGAAGCTTTCTGAGAAACTTCTTTGTGTTCTGTGAAATCATCTCACAGAGTTACAGCTTTTCCCTCAAGAAGCCTTTCGCTAAGACAGTTCTTGTGGAATTGGCAAAGTGATATTTGGAAGCCCATAGAGGGCTATGGTGAAAAAGGAAATATCCTCACATGAAATCTGGAAAGAAGCTTTCTGAGAAACTCCTTAGTGTTCTGTTAATTCATCTCACAGAGTTACATCTGTATTTCGTGGATCTCTTTGCTAGCCTTATTTCTGTGGAATCTGAGAACAGATATTTCGGATCCCTTGGAAGACTATAGGGCCAATGGAAATATCCTCCGATAACAAAGAGAAAGAAGCTTTCTGAGAAAATTCTTTGTGTTCTGTGAAATCATCTCACAGAGTTACAGCTTTCCCCTCAAGAAGCCTTTCGCTAAGACAGTTCTTGTGGAATTGGCAAAGTGATATTTGGAAGCCCATAGAGGGCTATGGTGAAAAAGGAAATATCCTCAGATGAAATCTGGAAAGTAGCTTTCTGAGAAACTGCTTAGTGTTCTGTTAATTCATCTCACAGAGTTACATCTGTATTTCGTGGATCTCTTTGCTAGCCTTATTTCTGTGGAATCTGAGAACAGATATTTCGGATCCATTGGAAGACTATAGGGCCAAAGGAAATATCCTAAGATAACAAAGAGAAAGAAGCTTTCTGAGAAACTTCTTTGTGTTCTGTGAAATCATCTCACAGAGTTACAGCTTTCCCCTCAAGAAGCCTTTCGCTAAGACAGTTCTTGTGGAATTGGCAAAGTGATATTTGGAAGCCCATAGAGGGCTATGGTGAAAAAGGAAATATCCTCCGTTGAAATGTGGAAAGAAGCTTTCTGAGAAACTGCTTAGTGTTCTGTTAATTCATCTCACAGAGTTACATCTGTATTTCGTGGATCTCTTTCCTAGCCTTATTTCTGTGGAATCTGAGAACAGATATTTCGGATCCCTTGGAAGACTATAGGGCCAATGGAAATAACCTCCGATAACAAAGAGAAAGAAGCTTTCTGAGAAACTTCTTTGTGTTCTGTGAAATCATCTCACAGAGTTACAGCTTTCCCCTCAAGAAGCCTTTCGCTAAGACAGTTCTTGTGGAATTGGCAAAGTGATATTTGGAAGCCCATAGAGGGCTATGGTGAAAAAGGAAATATCCTCAGATGAAATCTGGAAAGTAGCTTTCTGAGAAACTGCTTGGTGTTCTGTTAATTTATCTCACAGAGTTACATCTGTATTTCGTGGATCTCTTTGCTAGCCTTATTTCTGTGGAATCTGAGAACAGATATTTCGGATCCCTTGGAAGACTATAGGGCCAAAGGAAATATCCTGCGATAACAAAGAGAAAGAAGCTTTCTGAGAAACTTCTTTGTGTTCTGTGAAATCATCTCACAGAGTTACAGCTTTCCCCTCAAGAAGCCTTTCGCTAAGACAGGTCTTGTGGAATTGGCAAAGTGATATTTGGAAGCCCATAGAGGGCTATGGTGAAAAAGGAAATATCCTCACATGAAATCTGGAAAGAAGCTTTCTGAGAAACTCCTTAGTGTTCTGTTAATTCATCTCACAGAGTTACATCTGTATTTCGTGGATCTCTTTGCTAGCCTTATTTCTGTGGAATCTGAGAACAGATATTTCGGATCCCTTGGAAGACTATAGGGCCAATGGAAATAACCTCCGATAACAAAGAGAAAGAAGCTTTCTGAGAAACTTCTTTGTGTTCTGTGAAATCATCTCACAGAGTTACAGCTTTCCCCTCAAGAAGCCTTTCGCTAAGACAGTTCTTGTGGAATTGGCAAAGTGATATTTGGAAGCCCATAGAGGGCTATGGTGAAAAAGGAAATATCGTCAGATGAAATCTGGAAAGTAGCTTTCTGAGAAACTGCTTGGTGTTCTGTTAATTTATCTCACAGAGTTACATCTGTATTTCGTGGATCTCTTTGCTAGCCTTATTTCTGTGGAATCTGAGAACAGATATTTCGGATCCCTTGGAAGACTATAGGGCCAAAGGAAATATCCTGCGATAACAAAGAGAAAGAAGCTTTCTGAGAAACTTCTTTGTGTTCTGTGAAATCATCTCACAGAGTTACAGCTTTCCCCTCAAGAAGCCTTTCGCTAAGACAGGTCTTGTGGAATTGGCAAAGTGATATTTGGAAGCCCATAGAGGGCTATGGTGAAAAAGGAAATATCCTCACATGAAATCTGGAAAGAAGCTTTCTGAGAAACTCCTTAGTGTTCTGTTAATTCATCTCACAGAGTTACATCTGTATTTCGTGGATCTCTTTGCTAGCCTTATTTCTGTGGAATCTGAGAACAGATATTTCGGATCCCTTGGAAGACTATAGGGCCAAAGGAAATATCCTCCGATAACAAAGAGAAAGAAGCTTTCTGAGAAACTTCTTTGTGTTCTGTGAAATCATCTCACAGAGTTACAGCTTTCCCCTCAAGAAGCCTTTCGCTAAGACAGTTCTTGTGGAATTGGCAAAGTGATATTTGGAAGCCCATAGAGGGCTATGGTGAAAAAGGAAATATCCTCAGATGAAATCTGGAAAGTAGCCTTCTGAGAAACTTCTTAGTGTTCTGTTAATTCATCTCACAGAGTTACATCTGTATTTCGTGGATCTCTTTGCTAGCCTTATTTCTGTGGAATCTGAGAACAGATATTTCGGATCCCTTGGAAGACTATAGGGCCAAAGGAAATATCCTGCGATAACAAAGAGAAAGAAGCTTTCTGAGAAACTTCTTTGTGTTCTGTGAAATCATCTCACAGAGTTACAGCTTTCCCCTCAAGAAGCCTTTCGCTAAGACAGTTCTTGTGGAATTGGCAAAGTGATAATTGGAAGCCCATAGAGGGCTATGGTGAAAAAGGAAATATCCTCACATGAAATCTGGAAAGAAGCTTTCTGAGAAACTCCTTAGTGTTCTGTTAATTCATCTCACAGAGTTACATCTGTATTTCGTGGATCTCTTTGCTAGCCTTATTTCAGTGGAATCTGAGAACAGATATTTCGGATCCCTTGGAAGACTATAGGGCCAATGGAAATATCCTCCGATAACAAAGAGAAAGAAGCTTTCTGAGAAATTTCTTTGTGTTCTGTGAAATCATCTCACAGAGTTACAGCTTTCCCCTCAAGAAGCCTTTCGCTAAGACAGTTCTTGTGGAATTGGCAAAGTGATATTTGGAAGCCCATAGAGGGCTATGGTGAAAAAGGAAATATCCTCAGATGAAATCTGGAAAGTAGCTTTCTGAGAAACTGCTTAGTGTTCTGTTAATTCATCTCACAGAGTTACATCTGTATTTCGTGGATCTCTTTGCTAGCCTTATTTCTGTGGAATCTGAGAACAGATATTTCGGATCCATTGGAAGACTATAGGGCCAAAGGAAATATCCTAAGATAACAAAGAGAAAGAAGCTTTCTGAGAAACTTCTTTGTGTTCTGTGAAATCATCTCACAGAGTTACAGCTTTCCCCTCAAGAAGCCTTTCGCTAAGACAGTTCTTGTGGAATTGGCAAAGTGATATTTGGAAGCCCATAGAGGGCTATGGTGAAAAAGGAAATATCCTCCGTTGAAATGTGGAAAGAAGCTTTCTGAGAAACTGCTTAGTGTTCTGTTAATTCATCTCACAGAGTTACATCTGTATTTCGTGGATCTCTTTCCTAGCCTTATTTCTGTGGAATCTGAGAACAGATATTTCGGATCCCTTGGAAGACTATAGGGCCAATGGAAATAACCTCCGATAACAAAGAGAAAGAAGCTTTCTGAGAAACTTCTTTGTGTTCTGTGAAACCATCTCACAGAGTTACAGCTTTCCCCTCAAGAAGCCTTTCGCTAAGACAGTTCTTGTGGAATTGGCAAAGTGATATTTGGAAGCCCCTAGAGGGCTATGGTGAAAAAGGAAATATCCTCACATGAAATGTGGAAAGAAGCTTTCTGAGAAACTCCTTAGTGTTCTGTTAATTCATCTCACAGATTTACATCTGTATTTCGTGGATCTCTTTGCTAGCCTTATTTCTGTGGAATCTGAGAACAGATATTTCGGATCCCTTGGAAGACTATAGGGCCAAAGGAAATATCCTCCGATAACAAAGAGAAAGAAGCTTTCTGAGAAACTTCTTTGTGTTCTGTGAAATCATCTCACAGAGTTACAGCTTTCCCCTCAAGAAGCCTTTCGCTAAGACAGGTCTTGTGGAATTGGCAAAGTGATATTTGGAAGCCCATAGAGGGCTATGGTGAAAAAGGAAATATCCTCACATGAAATCTGGAAAGAAGCTTTCTGAGAAACTCCTTAGTGTTCTGTTAATTCATCTCACAGAGTTACATCTGTATTTCGTGGATCTCTTTGCTAGCCTTATTTCTGTGGAATCTGAGAACAGATATTTCGGATCCCTTGGAAGACTATAGGGCCAAAGGAAATATCCTCCCATAACAAAGAGAAAGAAGCTTTCTGAGAAACTTCTTTGTGTTCTGTGAAATCATCTCACAGAGTTACAGCTTTCCCCTCAAGAAGCCTTTCGCTAAGACAGTTCTTGTGGAATTGGCAAAGTGATATTTGGAAGCCCATAGAGGGCTATGGTGAAAAAGGAAATATCCTCAGATGAAATCTGGAAAGTAGCTTTCTGAGAAACTTCTTAGTGTTCTGTTAATTCATCTCACAGTGTTACATCTGTATTTCTAGGATCTCTTTGCTAGCCTTATTTCTGTGGAATCTGAGAACAGATATTTCGGATCCCTTGGAAGACTATAGGGCCAAAGGAAATATCCTGCGATAACAAAGAGAAAGAAGCTTTCTGAGAAACTTCTTTGTGTTCTGTGAAATCATCTCACAGAGTTACAGCTTTCCCCTCAAGAAGCCTTTCGCTAAGACAGTTCTTGTGGAATTGGCAAAGTGATATTTGGAAGCCCATAGAGGGCTATGGTGATAAAGGAAATATCCTCAGATGAAATCTGGAAAGAAGCTTTCTGAGAAACTGCTTAGTGTTCTGTTAATTCATCTCACAGAGTTACATCTGTATTTCGTGGATCTCTTTGCTAGCCTTATTTCTGTGGAATCTGAGAACAGATATTTCGGATCCATTGGAAGACTATAGGGCCAAAGGAAATATCGTAAGATAACAAAGAGAAAGAAGCTTTCTGAGAAACTTCTTTGTGTTCTGTGAAATCATCTCACAGAGTTACAGCTTTCCCCTCAAGAAGCCTTTCGCTAAGACAGTTCTTGTGGAATTGGCAAAGTGATATTTGGAAGCCCATAGAGGGCTATGGTGAAAAAGGAAATAACCTCAGATGAAATCTGGAAAGAAGCTTTCTGAGAAACTGCTTAGTGTTCTGTTAATTCATCTCACAGAGTTACATCTGTATTTCGTGGATCTCTTTCTTAGCCTTATTTCTGTGGAATCTGAGAACAGATATTTCGGATCCCTTGGAAGACTATAGGGCCAAAGGAAATAACCTCCGATAACAAAGAGAAAGAAGCTTTCTGAGAAACTTCTTTGTGTTCTGTGAAATCATCTCACAGAGTTACAGCTTTCCCCTCAAGAAGCCTTTCCATAAGACAGTTCTTGTGGAATTGGCAAAGTGATATTTGGAAGCCCATAGAGGGCTATGGTGAAAAAGGAAATATCCTCAGATGAAATCTGGAAAGAAGCTTTCTGAGAAACTGCTTAGTGTTCTGTTAATTCATCTCACATTGTTATATCTGTATTTCGTGGATCTCTTTGCTAGCCTTATTTCTGTGGAATCTGAGAACAGATATTTCGGATCCCTTGGAAGACTATAGGGCCAAAGGAAATATCCTCCGATAACAAACAGAAAGAAGCTTTCTGAGAAACTTCTTTGTGTTCTGTGAAATCATCTCACAGAGTTACAGCTTTCCCCTCAAGAAGCCTTTCGCTAAGACAGTTCTTGTGGAATTGGCAAAGTGATATTTGGAAGCCCATAGAGGGCTATGGTGAAAAAGGAAATATCCTCAGATGAAATCTGGAAAGTAGCTTTCTGAGAAACTGCTTAGTGTTCTGTTAATTCATCTCACAGAGTTACATCTGTATTTCGTGGATCTCTTTGCTAGCCTTATTTCTGTGGAATCTGAGAACAGATATTTCGGATCCCTTGGAAGACTATAGGGCCAAAGGAAATATCCTGCGATAACAAAGAGAAAGAAGCTTTCTGAGAAACTTCTTTGTGTTCTGTGAAATCATCTCACAGAGTTACAGCTTTCCCCTCAAGAAGCCTTTCGCTAAGACAGTTCTTGTGGAATTGGCAAAGTGATATTTGGAAGCCCATAGAGGGCTATGGTGAAAAAGGAAATATCCTCACATGAAATCTGGAGAGAAGCTTTCTGAGAAACTCCTTAGTGTTCTGTTAATTCATCTCACAGAGTTACATCTGTATTTCGTGGATCTCTTTGCTAGCCTTATTTCTGTGGAATCTGAGAACAGATATTTCGGATCCCTTGGAAGACTATAGGGCCAAAGGAAATATCCTCCGATAACAAAGAGAAAGAAGCTTTCTGAGAAACGTCTTTGTGTTCTGTGAAATCATCTCACAGAGTTACAGCTTTCCCCTCAAGAAGCCTTTCGCTAAGACAGTTCTTGTGGAATTGGCAAAGTGATATTTGGAAGCCCATAGAGGGCTATGGTGAAAAAGGAAATATCCTCACATGAAATCTGGAATGAAGCTTTCTGAGAAACTCCTTAGTGTTCTGTTAATTCATCTCACAGAGTTACATCTGTATTTCGTGGATCTCTTTGCTAGCCTTATTTCTGTGGAATCTGAGAACAGATATTTCGGATCCCTTGGAAGACTATAGGGCCAAAGGAAATATCCTGCGATAACAAAGAGAAAGAAGCTTTCTGAGAAACTTCTTTGTGTTCTGTGAAATCATCTCACAGAGTTACAGCTTTCCCCTCAAGAAGCCTTTCGCTAAGACAGTTCTTGTGGAATTGGCAAAGTGATATTTGGAAGCCCATAGAGGGCTATGGTGAAAAAGGAAATATCCTCACATGAAATCTGGAGAGAAGCTTTCTGAGAAACTCCTTAGTGTTCTGTTAATTCATCTCACAGAGTTACATCTGTATTTCGTGGATCTCTTTGCTAGCCTTATTTCTGTGGAATCTGAGAACAGATATTTCGGATCCCTTGGAAGACTATAGGGCCAAAGGAAATATCCTCCGATAACAAAGAGAAAGAAGCTTTCTGAGAAACGTCTTTGTGTTCTGTGAAATCATCTCACAGAGTTACAGCTTTCCCCTCAAGAAGCCTTTCGCTAAGACAGTTCTTGTGGAATTGGCAAAGTGATATTTGGAAGCCCATAGAGGGCTATGGTGAAAAAGGAAATATCCTCACATGAAATCTGGAATGAAGCTTTCTGAGAAACTCCTTAGTGTTCTGTTAATTCATCTCACAGAGTTACATCTGTATTTCGTGGATCTCTTTGCTAGCCTTATTTCTGTGGAATCTGAGAACAGATATTTCGGATCCCTTGGAAGACTATAGGGCCAAAGGAAATATCCTGCGATAACAAAGAGAAAGAAGCTTTCTGAGAAACTTCTTTGTGTTCTGTGAAATCATCTCACAGAGTTACAGCTTTCCCCTCAAGAAGCCTTTCGCTAAGACAGTTCTTGTGGAATTGGCAAAGTGATATTTGGAAGCCCATAGAGGGCTATGGTGAAAAAGGAAATATCCTCACATGAAATCTGGAAAGAAGCTTTCTGAGAAACTCCTTAGTGTTCTGTTAATTCATCTCACAGAGTTACATCTGTATTTCGTGGATCTCTTTGCTAGCCTTATTTCTGTGGAATCTGAGAACAGATATTTCGGATCCCTTGGAAGACTATAGGGCCAAAGGAAATATCCTCCGATAACAAAGAGAAAGAAGCTTTCTGAGAAACTTCTTTGTGTTCTGTGAAATCATCTCACAGAGTTACAGCTTTCCCCTCAAGAAGCCTTTCGCTAAGACAGTTCTTGTGGAATTGGCAAAGTGATATTTGGAAGCCCATAGAGGGCTATGGTGAAAAAGGAAATATCCTCAGATGAAATCTGGAAAGTAGCTTTCTGAGAAACTTCTTAGTGTTCTGTTAATTCATCTCACAGAGTTACATCTGTATTTCGTGGATCTCTTTGCTAGCCTTATTTCTGTGGAATCTGAGAACAGATATTTCGGATCCCTTGGAAGACTATAGGGCCAAAGGAAATATCCTGCGATAACAAAGAGAAAGAAGCTTTCTGAGAAACTTCTTTGTGTTCTGTGAAATCATCTCACAGAGTTACAGCTTTCCCCTCAAGAAGCCTTTCGCTAAGACAGTTCTTGTGGAATTGGCAAAGTGATATTTGGAAGCCCATAGAGGGCTATGGTGAAAAAGGAAATATCCTCACATGAAATCTGGAAAGAAGCTTTCTGAGAAACTCCTTAGTGTTCTGTTAATTCATCTCACAGAGTTACATCTGTATTTCGTGGATCTCTTTGCTAGCCTTATTTCTGTGGAATCTGAGAACAGATATTTCGGATCCCTTGGAAGACTATAGGGCCAATTCAAATATCCTCCGATAACAAAGAGAAAGAAGCTTTCTGAGAAATTTCTTTGTGTTCTGTGAAATCATCTCACAGAGTTACAGCTTTCCCCTCAAGAAGCCTTTCGCTAAGACAGTTCTTGTGGAATTGGCAAAGTGATATTTGGAAGCCCATAGAGGGCTATGGTGAAAAAGGAAATATCCTCAGATGAAATCTGGAAAGTAGCTTTCTGAGAAACTGCTTAGTGTTCTGTTAATTCATCTCACAGAGTTACATCTGTATTTCGTGGATCTCTTTGCTAGCCTTATTTCTGTGGAATCTGAGAACAGATATTTCGGATCCCTTGGAAGACTATAGGGCCAAAGGAAATATCCTCCGATAACAAAGAGAAAGAAGCTTTCTGAGAAACTTCTTTGTGTTCTGTGAAATCATCTCACAGAGTTACAGCTTTCCCCTCAAGAAGCCTTTCGCTAAGACAGTTCTTGTGGAATTGGCAAAGTGATATTTGGAAGCCCATAGAGGGCTATGGTGAAAAAGGAAATATCCTCAGATGAAATCTGGAAAGTAGCTTTCTGAGAAACTGCTTAGTGTTCTGTTAATTCATCTCACAGAGTTACATCTGTATTTCGTGGATCTCTTTCCTAGCCTTATTTCTGTGGAATCTGAGAACAGATATTTCGGATCCCTTGGAAGACTATAGGGCCAAAGGAAATAACCTCCGATAACAAAGAGAAAGAAGCTTTCTGAGAAACTTCTTTGTGTTCTGTGAAATCATCTCACAGAGTTACAGCTTTCCCCTCAAGAAGCCTTTCGCTAAGACAGTTCTTGTGGAATTGGCAAAGTGATATTTGGAAGCCCATAGAGGGCTATGGTGAAAAAGGAAATATCCTCAGATGAAATCTGGAAAGTAGCTTTCTGAGAAACTGCTTAGTGTTCTGTTAATTCATCTCACAGTGTTACATCTGTATTTCGTGGATCTCTTTGCTAGCCTTATTTCTGTGGAATCTGAGAACAGATATTTCGGATCCATTGGAAGACTATAGGGCCAAAGGAAATATCCTAAGATAACAAAGAGAAAGAAGCTTTCTGAGAAACTTCTTTGTGTTCTGTGAAATCATCTCACAGAGTTACAGCTTTCCCCTCAAGAAGCCTTTCGCTAAGACAGTTCTTGTGGAATTGGCAAAGTGATATTTGGAAGCCCATAGAGGGCTATGGTGAAAAAGGAAATATCCTCAGATGAAATCTGGAAAGAAGCTTTCTGAGAAACTGCTTAGTGTTCTGTTAATTCATCTCACAGAGTTACATCTGTATTTCGTGGATCTCTTTCCTAGCCTTATTTCTGTGGAATCTGAGAACAGATATTTCGGATCCCTTGGAAGACTATAGGGCCAAAGGAAATAACCTCCGATAACAAAGAGAAAGAAGCTTTCTGAGAAACTTCTTTGTGTTCTGTGAAATCATCTCACAGAGTTACAGCTTTCCCCTCAAGAAGCCTTTCCATAAGACAGTTCTTGTGGAATTGGCAAAGTGATATTTGGAAGCCCATAGAGGGCTATGGTGAAAAAGGAAATATCCTCACATGAAATCTGGAAAGAAGCTTTCTGAGAAACTCTTTAGTGTTCTGTTAATTCATCTCACAGAGTTATATCTGTATTTCGTGGATCTCTTTGCTAGCCTTATTTCTGTGGAATCTGAGAACAGATATTTCGGATCCCTTGGAAGACTATAGGGCCAAAGGAAATATCCTCCGATAACAAACAGAAAGAAGCTTTCTGAGAAACTTCTTTGTGTTCTGTGAAATCATCTCACAGAGTTACAGCTTTCCCCTCAAGAAGCCTTTCGCTAAGACAGTTCTTGTGGAATTGGCAAAGTGATATTTGGAAGCCCATAGAGGGCTATGGTGAAAAAGGAAATATCCTCAGATGAAATCTGGAAAGTAGCTTTCTGAGAAACTGCTTAGTGTTCTGTTAATTCATCTCACAGAGTTACATCTGTATTTCGTGGATCTCTTTGCTAGCCTTATTTCTGTGGAATCTGAGAACAGATATTTCGGATCCATTGGAAGACTATAGGGCCAAAGGAAATATCCTAAGATAACAAAGAGAAAGAAGCTTTCTGAGAAACTTCTTTGTGTTCTGTGAAATCATCTCACAGAGTTACAGCTTTCCCCTCAAGAAGCCTTTCGCTAAGACAGTTCTTGTGGAATTGGCAAAGTGATATTTGGAAGCCCATAGAGGGCTATGGTGAAAAAGGAAATATCCTCAGATGAAATCTGGAAAGAAGCTTTCTGAGAAACTGCTTAGTGTTCTGTTAATTCATCTCACAGAGTTACATCTGTATTTCGTGGATCTCTTTCCTAGCCTTATTTCTGTGGAATCTGAGAACAGATATTTCGGATCCCTTGGAAGACTATAGGGCCAAAGGAAATAACCTCCGATAACAAAGAGAAAGAAGCTTTCTGAGAAACTTCTTTGTGTTCTGTGAAATCATCTCACAGAGTTACAGCTTTCCCCTCAAGAAGCCTTTGCATAAGACAGTTCTTGTGGAATTGGCAAAGTGATATTTGGAAGCCCATAGAGGGCTATGGTGAAAAAGGAAATATCCTCACATGAAATCTGGAAAGAAGCTTTCTGAGAAACTCCTTAGTGTTCTGTTAATTCATCTCACAGAGTTATATCTGTATTTCGTGGATCTCTTTGCTAGCCTTATTTCTGTGGAATCTGAGAACAGATATTTCGGATCCCTTGGAAGACTATAGGGCCAAAGGAAATATCCTCCGATAACAAACAGAAAGAAGCTTTCTGAGAAACTTCTTTGTGTTCTGTGAAATCATCTCACAGAGTTACAGCTTTCCCCTCAAGAAGCCTTTCGCTAAGACAGTTCTTGTGGAATTGGCAAAGTGATATTTGGAAGCCCATAGAGGGCTATGGTGAAAAAGGAAATATCCTCAGATGAAATCTGGAAAGTAGCTTTCTGAGAAACTGCTTAGTGTTCTGTTAATTCATCTCACAGAGTTACATCTGTATTTCGTGGATCTCTTTGCCAGCCTTCTTTCTGTGGAATCTGAGAACAGATATTTCGGATCCCTTGGAAGACTATAGGGCCAAAGGAAATATCCTGCGATAACAAAGAGAAAGAAGCTTTCTGAGAAACTTCTTTGTGTTCTGTGAAATCATCTCACAGAGTTACAGCTTTCGCCTCAAGAAGCCTTTCGCTAAGACAGTTCTTGTGGAATTGGCAAAGTGATATTTGGAAGCCCATAGAGGGCTATGGTGAAAAAGGAAATATCCTCAGAGGAAATCTGGAAAGAAGCTTTCTGAGAAACTGCTTAGTGTTCTGTTAATTCATCTCACAGAGTTACATCTGTATTTCGTGGATCTCTTTGCTAGCCTTATTTCTGTGGAATCTGAGAACAGATATTTCGGATCCCTTGGAAGACTATAGGGCCAAAGGAAATATCCTCCGATAACAAAGAGAAAGAAGCTTTCTGAGAAACTTCTTTGTGTTCTGTGAAATCATCTCACAGAGTTACAGCTTTCCCCTCAAGAAGCCTTTCGCTAAGACAGTTCTTGTGGAATTGGCAAAGTGATATTTGGAAGCCCATAGAGGGCTATGGTGAAAAAGGAAATATCCTCAGATGAAATCTGGAAAATAGCTTTCTGAGAAACTGCTTAGTGTTCTGTTAATTCATCTCACAGAGTTACATCTGTATTTCGTGGATCTCTTTGCTAGTCTTATTTCTGTGGAATCTGAGAACAGATATTTCGGATCCCTTGGAAGACTATAGGGCCAAAGGAAATATCCTGCGATAACAAAGAGAAAGAAGCTTTCTGAGAAACTTCTTTGTGTTCTGTGAAATCATCTCACAGAGTTACAGCTTTCCCCTCAAGAAGCCTTTCGCTAAGACAGTTCTTGTGGAATTGGCAAAGTGATATTTGGAAGCCCATGGAGGGCTATGGTGAAAAAGGAAATATCCTCACATGAAATCTGGAAAGAAGCTTTCTGAGAAACTCCTTAGTGTTCTGTTAATTCATCTCACAGAGTTACATCTGTATTTCGTGGATCTCTTTGCTAGCCTTATTTCTGTGGAATCTGAGAACAGATATTTCGGATCCCTTGGAAGACTATAGGGCCAAAGGAAATATCCTCCGATAACAAAGAGAAAGAAGCTTTCTGAGAAACGTCTTTGTGTTCTGTGAAATCATCTCACAGAGTTACAGCTTTCCCCTCAAGAAGCCTTTGGCTAAGACAGTTCTTGTGGAATTGGCAAAGTGATATTTGGAAGCCCATAGAGGGCTATGGTGAAAAAGGAAATATCCTCACATGAAATCTGGAAAGAAGCTTTCTGAGAAACTGCTTAGTGTTCTGTTAATTCATCTCACAGAGTTACATCTGTATTTCGTGGATCTCTTTGCTAGCCTTATTTCTGTGGAATCTGAGAACAGATATTTCGGATCCCTTGGAAGACTATAGGGCCAAAGGAAATATCCTCCGATAACAAAGAGAAAGAAGCTTTCTGAGAAACTTCTTTGTGTTCTGTGAAATCATCTCACAGAGTTACAGCTTTCCCCTCAAGAAGACTTTCGCTAAGACAGTTCTTGTGGAATTGGCAAAGTGATATTTGGAAGCCCATAGAAGGCTGTGGTGAAAAAGGAAATATCCTCACATGAAATCTGGAAAGAAGCTTTCTGAGAAACTGCTTTGTGTTCTGTTAATTCATCTCACAGAGTTACATCTGTATTTCGTGGATATCTTTGCTAGCCTTATTTCTGTGGAATCTGAGAACAGATATTTCGGATCCCTTGGAAGACTATAGGGCCAAAGGAAATATCCTCCGATAACAAAGAGAAAGAAGCTTTCTGAGAAACTTCTTTGTGTTCTGTGAAATCATCTCACAGAGTTACAGCTTCCCCCTCAAGAAGCCTTTCGCTAAGACAGTTCTTGTGGAATTGGCAAAGTGATATTTGGAAGCCCATAGAGGGTTATGGTGAAAAAGGAAATATCCTCCGTTGAAATGTGGAAAGAAGCTTTCTGAGAAACTGCTTAGTGTTCTGTTAATTCATCTCACAGAGTTACATCTGTATTTCGTGGATCTCTTTGCTTGCCTTATTTCTGTGGAATCTGAGAACAGATATTTCGGATCCCTTGGAAGACTATAGGGCCAAATGAAATATCCTCGGATAACAAAGAGAAAGAAGCTTTCTGAGGAAATTCTTTGTGTTCTGTGAAATCATCTCACAGAGTTACAGCATTCCCCTCAAGAAGCCTTTCGCTAAGCCAGTTCTTGTGGAATTGGCAAAGTGATATTTGGAAGCCCATAGAGGGCTATGGTGAAAAAGGAAATATCCTCACATGAAATCTGGAAAGAAGCTTTCTGAGAAATTGCTTGGTGTTCTGTTAATTCATCTCACAGAGTTACATCTGTATTTCGTGGATCTCTTTGCTAGCCTTATTTCTGTGGAATCGGAGAACAGATATTTCCGATTCCTTGGAAGACTATAGGGCCAAAGGAAATATCCTCCGATAACAAAGAGAAAGAAGCTTTCTAAGAAACTTCTTTGTGTTCTGTGAAATCATCTCACAGAGTTACAGCTTTCCCCTCAAGAAGCCTTTCGCTAAGACAGTTCTTGTGGAATTGGCAAAGTGTTATTTGGAAGCCCATAGAGGGCTATGGTCAAAAAGGAAATATCCTCACATGAAATCTGGAAAGAAGCTCTCTGAGTAACTCCTTAGTGTTCTGTTAATTCATCTCACAGAGTTACATCTGTATTTCGTGGATCTCTTTGCTAGCCTTATTTCTGTGGAATCTGAGAACAGATATTTCGGATCCCTTGGAAGACTATAGGGCCAAAGGAAATATCCTCCGATAACAAAGAGAAAGAAGCTTTCTGAGAAACTTCTTTGTGTTCTGTGAAATCATCTCACAGAGTTACAGCTTTCCCCTCAAGAAGCCTTTCGCTAAGACAGTTCTTGTGGAATTGACAAAGTGATATTTGGAAGCCCCTAGAGGGCTATGGTGAAAAAGGAAATATCCTCACATGAAATCTGGAAAGAAGCTTTCTGAGAAACTCCTTAGTGTTCTGTTAATTCATCTCACAGAGTTACATCTGTATTTCGTGGATCTCTTTGCTAGCCTTATTTCTGTGGAATCTGAGAACAGATATTTCTGATCCCTTGGAAGACTATAGGGCCAAAGGAAATATCCTCCGATAACAAACAGAAAGAAGCTTTCTGAGAAACTTCTTTGTGTTCTGTGAAATCATCTCACAGAGTTACAGCTTTCCCCTAAAGAAGCCTTTCGCTAAGACAGTTCTTGTGGAATTGGCAAAGTGATATTTGGAAGCCCATAGAGGGTTATGGTGAAAAAGGAAATATCCTCCGTTGAAATGTGGAAAGAAGCTTTCTGAGAAACTGCTTAGTGTTCTGTTAATTCATCTCACAGAGTTGCATCTGTATTTCGTGGATCTCTTTGCTTGCCTTTTTTCTGTGGAATCTGAGAACAGATATTTCGGATCCCTTGGAAGACTATAGGGCCAAATGAAATATCCTCGGATAACAAAGAGAAAGAAGCTTTCTGAGGAAATTCTTTTCGTTCTGTGAAATCATCTCACAGAGTTACAGCATTCCCCTCAAGAAGCCTTTCACTAAGCCAGTTCTTGTGGAATTGGCAAAGTGATATTTGGAAGCCCATAGAGGGCTATGGTGAAAAAGGAAATATCCTCACATGAAATGTGGAAAGAAGCTTTCTGAGAAACTGCTTAGTGTTCTGTTAATTCATCTCACAGAGTTACATATGTATTTCGTGGATCTCTTTGCTAGCCTTATTTCTGTGGAATCTGAGAACAGATATTTCGGATCCCTTGGAAGACTATAGGGCCAAAGGAAATATCCTCCGATAACAAAGAGAAAGAAGCTTTCTGAGAAACTTCTTTGTGTTCTGTGAAATCATCTCACAGAGTTACAGCTTTCCCCTCAAGAAGCCTTTCGCTAAGACAGTTCTTGTGGAATTGGCAAAGTGATATTTGGAAGCCCATAGAGGGCTATGGTGAAAAAGGAAATATCCTCACATGAAATCTGGAAAGAAGCTTTCTGAGTAACTCCTTAGTGTTCTGTTAATTCATCTCACAGAGTTACATCTGTATTTCGTGGATCTCTTTGCTAGCCTTATTTCTGTGGAATCTGAGAACAGATATTTCGGATCCCTTGGAAGACTATAGGGCCAAAGGAAATATCCTCCGATAACAAAGAGAAAGAAGCTTTCTGAGAAACTTCTTTGTGTTCTGTGAAATCATCTCACAGAATTACAGCTTTCCCCTCAAGAAGCCTTTCGCTAAGACAGTTCTTGTGGAATTGGCAAAGTGATATTTGGAAGCCCCTAGAGGGCTATGGTGAAAAAGGAAATATCCTCACATGAAATCTGGAAAGAAGCTTTCTGAGAAACTCCTTAGTGTTCTGTTAATTCATCTCACAGAGTTACATCTGTATTTCGTGGATCTCTTTGCTAGCCTTATTTCTGTGGAATCTGAGAACAGATATTTCGGATCCCTTGGAAGACTATAGGGCCAAAGGAAATATCCTGCGATAACAAAGAGAAAGAAGCTTTCTGAGAAACTTCTTTGTGTTCTGTGAAATCATCTCACAGAGTTACAGCTTTCCCCTCAAGAAGCCTTTCGCTAAGACAGTTCTTGTGGAATTGGCAAAGTGATATTTGGAAGCCCATAGAGGGCTATGGTCAAAAAGGAAATATCCTCCGTTGAAATGTGGAAAGAAGCTTTCTGAGAAACTGCTTAGTGTTCTGTTAATTCATCTCACAGAGTTACATCTGTATTTCGTGGATCTCTTTGCTAGCCTTATTTCTGTGGAATCTGAGAACAGATATTTCGGATCCCTTGGAAGACTATAGGGCCAAAGGAAATATCCTCCGATAACAAACAGAAAGAAGCTTTCTGAGAAACTTCTTTGTGTTCTGTGAAATCATCTCACAGAGTTACAGCTTTCCCCTCAAGAAGCCTTTCGCTAAGACAGTTCTTGTGGAATTGGCAAAGTGATATTTGGAAGCCCATAGAGGGGTATGGTGAAGAAGGAAATATCCTCAAATGAAATCTGGAAAGAAGCTTTCTGAGAAACTGCTTAGTGTTCTGTTAATTCATCTCACAGAGTTACATCTGTATTTCGTGGATCTCTTTGCTAGCCTTATTTCTGTGGAATCTGAGAACAGATATTTCGGATCCCTTGGAAGACTATAGGGCCAAAGGAAATATCCTCCGATAACAAAGAGAAAGAAGCTTTCTGAGAAACTTCTTTGTGTTCTGTGAAACCATCTCAAAGAGTTACAGCTTTCCCCTCAAGAAGCCTTTCGCTAAGACAGTTCTTGTGGAATTGGCAAAGTGATATTTGGAAGCCCATAGAGGGCTATGGTGAAAAAGGAAATATCCTCACATGAAATGTGGAAAGAAGCTTTCTGAGAAACTGCTTAGTGTTCTGTTAATTCATCTCACAGAGTTACATCTGTATTTCGTGGATCTCTTTGCTAGCCTTATTTCTGTGGAATCTGAGAACAGATATTTCGGATCCCTTGGAAGACTATAGGGCCAAAGGAAATATCCTCCGATAACAAAGAGAAAGAAGCTTTCTGAGAAACTTCTTTGTGTTCTGTGAAATCATCTCACAGAGTTACAGCTTTCCCCTCAAGAAGCCTTTCGCTAAGACAGTTCTTGTGGAATTGGCAAAGTGATATTTGGAAGCCCATAGAGGGCTATGATGAAAAAGGAAATATCCTCACATGAAATCTGGAAAGAAGCTTTCTGAGAAACTCCTTAGTGTTCTGTTAATTCATGTCACAGAGTTACATCTGTATTTCGTGGATCTCTTTGCTAGCCTTATTTCTGTGGAATCTGAGAACAGATATTTCCTTTCCCTTTGAAGACTATACGGCCAAAGGAAATATCCTCCGATAAGAAAGAGAAAGAAGCTTTCTGAGAAACTTCTTTGTGTTCTGTGAAATCACCTCACAGAGTTACAGCTTTCCCCTCAAGAAGCCTTTCGCTAAGACAGTTCTTGTGGAATAGGCAAAGTGATATTTCGAAGCCCCTAGAGGGCTATGGTGAAAACGGAAATATCCTCAGATGAAATCTGGAAAGAAGCTTTCTGAGAAACTGCTTAGTGTTCTGTTAATTCATCTCACAGAGTTACATCTGTATTTCGTGGATCTCTTTGCTAGCCTTATTTCTGTGGAATCTGAGAACAGATATTTCGGATCCCTTGGAAGACTATAGGGCCAAAGGAAATATCCTCCGATAACAAAGAGAAAGAAGCTTTCTGAGAAACTTCTTTGTGTTCTGTGAAATCATCTCACAGAGTTACAGCTTTCCCCTCAAGAAGCCTTTCGCTAAGACAGTTCTTGTGGAATTGGCAAAGTGATATTTGGAAGCCCATAGAGGGCTATGGTGAAAAAGGAAATATCCTCCGTTGAAATGTGTAAAGAAGCTTTCTGAGAAACTGCTTAGTGTTCTGTTAATTCATCTCACAGAGTTACATCTGTATTTCGTGGATCTCTTTGTTTGCCTTATTTCTGTGGAATCTGAGAACAGATATTTCGGATCCCTTGGAAGACTATAGGGCCAAATGAAATATCCTCGGATAACAAAGAGAAAGAAGCTTTCTGAGGAAATTCTTTGTGTTCTGTGAAATCATCTCACAGAGTTACAGCATTCCCCTCAAGAAGCCTTTCGCTAAGCCAGTTCTTGTGGAATTGGCAAAGTGATATTTGGAAGCCCATAGAGGGCTATGGTGAAAAAGGAAATATCCTCAGATGAAATCTGGAAAGAAGCTTTCTGAGAAACTGCTTAGTGTTCTGTTAATTCATCTCACAGAGTTACATCTGTATTTCGTGGATCTCTTTGCTAGCCTTATTTCTGTGGAATCTGAGAACAGATATTTCGGATCCCTTGGAAGACTATAGGGCCAAAGGAAATATCCTGCGATAACAAAGAGAAAGAAGCTTTCTGAGAAACTTCTTTGTGTTCTGTGAAATCATCTCACAGAGTTACAGCTTTCCCCTCAAGAAGCCTTTCGCTAAGACAGTTCTTGTGGAATTGGCAAAGTGATATTTGGAAGCCCATAGAGGGCTAGGGTGAAAAAGGAAATATCCTCAGATGAAATCTGGAAAGTAGCTTTCTGAGAAACTGCTTAGTGTTCTGTTAATTCATCTCACAGAGTTACATCTGTATTTCGTGGATCTCTTTGCTAGCCTTATTTCTGTGGAATCTGAGAACAGATATTTCGGATCCCTTGGAAGACTATAGGGCCAAAGGAAATATCCTGCGATAACAAAGAGAAAGAAGCTTTCTGAGAAACTTCTTTGTGTTCTGTGAAATCATCTCACAGAGTTACAGCTTTCCCCTCAAGAAGCCTTTCGCTAAGACAGTTCTTGTGGAATTGGCAAAGTGATATTTGGAAGCCCATAGAGGGCTATGGTGAAAAAGGAAATATCCTCACATGAAATCTGGAAAGAAGCTTTCTGAGAAACTCCTTAGTGTCCTGTTAATTCATCTCACAGAGTTACATCTGTATTTCGTGGATCTCTTTGCTAGCCTTATTTCTGTGGAATCTGAGAACAGATATTTCGGATCCCTTGGAAGACTATAGGGCCAAAGGAAATATCCTCCGATAACAAAGAGAAAGAAGCTTTCTGAGAAACTTCTTTGTGTTCTGTGAAATCATCTCACAGAGTTACAGCTTTCCCCTCAAGAAGCCTTTCGCTAAGACAGTTCTTGTGGAATTGGCAAAGTGATATTTGGAAGCCCATAGAGGGCTATGGTGAAAAAGGAAATATCCTCAGATGAAATCTGGAAAGTAGCTTTCTGAGAAACTTCTTAGTGTTCTGTTAATTCATCTCACAGAGTTACATCTGTATTTCGTGGATCTCTTTGCTAGCCTTATTTCTGTGGAATCTGAGAACAGATATTTCGGATCCCTTGGAAGACTATAGGGCCAAAGGAAATATCCTGCGATAACAAAGAGAAAGAAGCTTTCTGAGAAACTTCTTTGTGTTCTGTGAAATCATCTCACAGAGTTACAGCTTTCCCCTCAAGAAGCCTTTCGCTAAGACAGTTCTTGTGGAATTGGCAAAGTGATATTTGGAAGCCCATAGAGGGCTATGGTGAAAAAGGAAATATCCTCACATGAAATCTGGAAAGAAGCTTTCTGAGAAACTCCTTAGTGTTCTGTTAATTCATCTCACAGAGTTACATCTGTATTTCGTGGATCTCTTTCCTAGCCTTATTTCTGTGGAATCTGAGAACAGATATTTCGGATCCCTTGGAAGACTATAGGGCCAAAGGAAATAACCTCCGATAACAAAGAGAAAGAAGCTTTCTGAGAAACTTCTTTGTGTTCTGTGAAATCATCTCACAGAGTTACAGCTTTCCCCTCAAGAAGCCTTTCCATAAGACAGTTCTTGTGGAATTGGCAAAGTGATATTTGGAAGCCCCTAGAGGGCTATGGTGAAAAAGGAAATATCCTCACATGAAATGTGGAAAGAAGCTTTCTGAGAAACTCCTTAGTGTTCTGTTAATTCATCTCACAGATTTACATCTGTATTTCGTGGATCTCTTTGCTAGCCTTATTTCTGTGGAATCTGAGAACAGATATTTCGGATCCCTTGGAAGACTATAGGGCCAAAGGAAATATCCTCCGATAACAAAGAGAAAGAAGCTTTCTGAGAAACTTCTTTGTGTTCTGTGAAATCATCTCACAGAGTTACAGCTTTCCCCTCAAGAAGCCTTTCGCTAAGACAGGTCTTGTGGAATTGGCAAAGTGATATTTGGAAGCCCATAGAGGGCTATGGTGAAAAAGGAAATATCCTCACATGAAATCTGGAAAGAAGCTTTCTGAGAAACTCCTTAGTGTTCTGTTAATTCATCTCACAGAGTTACATCTGTATTTCGTGGATCTCTTTGCTAGCCTTATTTCTGTGGAATCTGAGAACAGATATTTCGGATCCCTTGGAAGACTATAGGGCCAAAGGAAATATCCTCCCATAACAAAGAGAAAGAAGCTTTCTGAGAAACTTCTTTGTGTTCTGTGAAATCATCTCACAGAGTTACAGCTTTCCCCTCAAGAAGCCTTTCGCTAAGACAGTTCTTGTGGAATTGGCAAAGTGATATTTGGAAGCCCATAGAGGGCTATGGTGAAAAAGGAAATATCCTCAGATGAAATCTGGAAAGTAGCTTTCTGAGAAACTTCTTAGTGTTCTGTTAATTCATCTCACAGTGTTACATCTGTATTTCTAGGATCTCTTTGCTAGCCTTATTTCTGTGGAATCTGAGAACAGATATTTCGGATCCCTTGGAAGACTATAGGGCCAAAGGAAATATCCTGCGATAACAAAGAGAAAGAAGCTTTCTGAGAAACTTCTTTGTGTTCTGTGAAATCATCTCACAGAGTTACAGCTTTCCCCTCAAGAAGCCTTTCGCTAAGACAGTTCTTGTGGAATTGGCAAAGTGATATTTGGAAGCCCATAGAGGGCTATGGTGATAAAGGAAATATCCTCAGATGAAATCTGGAAAGAAGCTTTCTGAGAAACTGCTTAGTGTTCTGTTAATTCATCTCACAGAGTTACATCTGTATTTCGTGGATCTCTTTGCTAGCCTTATTTCTGTGGAATCTGAGAACAGATATTTCGGATCCATTGGAAGACTATAGGGCCAAAGGAAATATCGTAAGATAACAAAGAGAAAGAAGCTTTCTGAGAAACTTCTTTGTGTTCTGTGAAATCATCTCACAGAGTTACAGCTTTCCCCTCAAGAAGCCTTTCGCTAAGACAGTTCTTGTGGAATTGGCAAAGTGATATTTGGAAGCCCATAGAGGGCTATGGTGAAAAAGGAAATAACCTCAGATGAAATCTGGAAAGAAGCTTTCTGAGAAACTGCTTAGTGTTCTGTTAATTCATCTCACAGAGTTACATCTGTATTTCGTGGATCTCTTTCTTAGCCTTATTTCTGTGGAATCTGAGAACAGATATTTCGGATCCCTTGGAAGACTATAGGGCCAAAGGAAATAACCTCCGATAACAAAGAGAAAGAAGCTTTCTGAGAAACTTCTTTGTGTTCTGTGAAATCATCTCACAGAGTTACAGCTTTCCCCTCAAGAAGCCTTTCCATAAGACAGTTCTTGTGGAATTGGCAAAGTGATATTTGGAAGCCCATAGAGGGCTATGGTGAAAAAGGAAATATCCTCAGATGAAATCTGGAAAGAAGCTTTCTGAGAAACTGCTTAGTGTTCTGTTAATTCATCTCACATTGTTATATCTGTATTTCGTGGATCTCTTTGCTAGCCTTATTTCTGTGGAATCTGAGAACAGATATTTCGGATCCCTTGGAAGACTATAGGGCCAAAGGAAATATCCTCCGATAACAAAGAGAAAGAAGCTTTCTGAGAAACTTCTTTGTGTTCTGTGAAATCATCTCACAGAGTTACAGCTTTCCCCTCAAGAAGCCTTTCGCTAAGACAGTTCTTGTGGAATTGGCAAAGTGATATTTGGAAGCCCATAGAGGGCTATGGTGAAAAAGGAAATATCCTCAGATGAAATCTGGAAAGTAGCTTTCTGAGAAACTGCTTAGTGTTCTGTTAATTCATCTCACAGAGTTACATCTGTATTTCGTGGATCTCTTTGCTAGCCTTATTTCTGTGGAATCTGAGAACAGATATTTCGGATCCCTTGGAAGACTATAGGGCCAAAGGAAATATCCTGCGATAACAAAGAGAAAGAAGCTTTCTGAGAAACTTCTTTGTGTTCTGTGAAATCATCTCACAGAGTTACAGCTTTCCCCTCAAGAAGCCTTTCGCTAAGACAGTTCTTGTGGAATTGGCAAAGTGATATTTGGAAGCCCATAGAGGGCTATGGTGAAAAAGGAAATATCCTCACATGAAATCTGGAGAGAAGCTTTCTGAGAAACTCCTTAGTGTTCTGTTAATTCATCTCACAGAGTTACATCTGTATTTCGTGGATCTCTTTGCTAGCCTTATTTCTGTGGAATCTGAGAACAGATATTTCGGATCCCTTGGAAGACTATAGGGCCAAAGGAAATATCCTCCGATAACAAAGAGAAAGAAGCTTTCTGAGAAACGTCTTTGTGTTCTGTGAAATCATCTCACAGAGTTACAGCTTTCCCCTCAAGAAGCCTTTCGCTAAGACAGTTCTTGTGGAATTGGCAAAGTGATATTTGGAAGCCCATAGAGGGCTATGGTGAAAAAGGAAATATCCTCACATGAAATCTGGAATGAAGCTTTCTGAGAAACTCCTTAGTGTTCTGTTAATTCATCTCACAGAGTTACATCTGTATTTCGTGGATCTCTTTGCTAGCCTTATTTCTGTGGAATCTGAGAACAGATATTTCGGATCCCTTGGAAGACTATAGGGCCAAAGGAAATATCCTGCGATAACAAAGAGAAAGAAGCTTTCTGAGAAACTTCTTTGTGTTCTGTGAAATCATCTCACAGAGTTACAGCTTTCCCCTCAAGAAGCCTTTCGCTAAGACAGTTCTTGTGGAATTGGCAAAGTGATATTTGGAAGCCCATAGAGGGCTATGGTGAAAAAGGAAATATCCTCACATGAAATCTGGAGAGAAGCTTTCTGAGAAACTCCTTAGTGTTCTGTTAATTCATCTCACAGAGTTACATCTGTATTTCGTGGATCTCTTTGCTAGCCTTATTTCTGTGGAATCTGAGAACAGATATTTCGGATCCCTTGGAAGACTATAGGGCCAAAGGAAATATCCTCCGATAACAAAGAGAAAGAAGCTTTCTGAGAAACGTCTTTGTGTTCTGTGAAATCATCTCACAGAGTTACAGCTTTCCCCTCAAGAAGCCTTTCGCTAAGACAGTTCTTGTGGAATTGGCAAAGTGATATTTGGAAGCCCATAGAGGGCTATGGTGAAAAAGGAAATATCCTCACATGAAATCTGGAATGAAGCTTTCTGAGAAACTCCTTAGTGTTCTGTTAATTCATCTCACAGAGTTACATCTGTATTTCGTGGATCTCTTTGCTAGCCTTATTTCTGTGGAATCTGAGAACAGATATTTCGGATCCCTTGGAAGACTATAGGGCCAAAGGAAATATCCTGCGATAACAAAGAGAAAGAAGCTTTCTGAGAAACTTCTTTGTGTTCTGTGAAATCATCTCACAGAGTTACAGCTTTCCCCTCAAGAAGCCTTTCGCTAAGACAGTTCTTGTGGAATTGGCAAAGTGATATTTGGAAGCCCATAGAGGGCTATGGTGAAAAAGGAAATATCCTCACATGAAATCTGGAAAGAAGCTTTCTGAGAAACTCCTTAGTGTTCTGTTAATTCATCTCACAGAGTTACATCTGTATTTCGTGGATCTCTTTGCTAGCCTTATTTCTGTGGAATCTGAGAACAGATATTTCGGATCCCTTGGAAGACTATAGGGCCAAAGGAAATATCCTCCGATAACAAAGAGAAAGAAGCTTTCTGAGAAACTTCTTTGTGTTCTGTGAAATCATCTCACAGAGTTACAGCTTTCCCCTCAAGAAGCCTTTCGCTAAGACAGTTCTTGTGGAATTGGCAAAGTGATATTTGGAAGCCCATAGAGGGCTATGGTGAAAAAGGAAATATCCTCAGATGAAATCTGGAAAGTAGCTTTCTGAGAAACTTCTTAGTGTTCTGTTAATTCATCTCACAGAGTTACATCTGTATTTCGTGGATCTCTTTGCCAGCCTTCTTTCTGTGGAATCTGAGAACAGATATTTCGGATCCCTTGGAAGACTATAGGGCCAAAGGAAATATCCTGCGATAACAAAGAGAAAGAAGCTTTCTGAGAAACTTCTTTGTGTTCTGTGAAATCATCTCACAGAGTTACAGCTTTCCCCTCAAGAAGCCTTTCGCTAAGACAGTTCTTGTGGAATTGGCAAAGTGATATTTGGAAGCCCATAGAGGGCTATGGTGAAAAAGGAAATATCCTCACATGAAATCTGGAAAGAAGCTTTCTGAGAAACTCCTTAGTGTTCTGTTAATTCATCTCACAGAGTTACATCTGTATTTCGTGGATCTCTTTGCTAGCCTTATTTCTGTGGAATCTGAGAACAGATATTTCGGATCCCTTGGAAGACTATAGGGCCAATTCAAATATCCTCCGATAACAAAGAGAAAGAAGCTTTCTGAGAAATTTCTTTGTGTTCTGTGAAATCATCTCACAGAGTTACAGCTTTCCCCTCAAGAAGCCTTTCGCTAAGACAGTTCTTGTGGAATTGGCAAAGTGATATTTGGAAGCCCATAGAGGGCTATGGTGAAAAAGGAAATATCCTCAGATGAAATCTGGAAAGTAGCTTTCTGAGAAACTGCTTAGTGTTCTGTTAATTCATCTCACAGAGTTACATCTGTATTTCGTGGATCTCTTTGCTAGCCTTATTTCTGTGGAATCTGAGAACAGATATTTCGGATCCCTTGGAAGACTATAGGGCCAAAGGAAATATCCTCCGATAACAAAGAGAAAGAAGCTTTCTGAGAAACTTCTTTGTGTTCTGTGAAATCATCTCACAGAGTTACAGCTTTCCCCTCAAGAAGCCTTTCGCTAAGACAGTTCTTGTGGAATTGGCAAAGTGATATTTGGAAGCCCATAGAGGGCTATGGTGAAAAAGGAAATATCCTCAGATGAAATCTGGAAAGTAGCTTTCTGAGAAACTGCTTAGTGTTCTGTTAATTCATCTCACAGAGTTACATCTGTATTTCGTGGATCTCTTTCCTAGCCTTATTTCTGTGGAATCTGAGAACAGATATTTCGGATCCCTTGGAAGACTATAGGGCCAAAGGAAATAACCTCCGATAACAAAGAGAAAGAAGCTTTCTGAGAAACTTCTTTGTGTTCTGTGAAATCATCTCACAGAGTTACAGCTTTCCCCTCAAGAAGCCTTTCGCTAAGACAGTTCTTGTGGAATTGGCAAAGTGATATTTGGAAGCCCATAGAGGGCTATGGTGAAAAAGGAAATATCCTCAGATGAAATCTGGAAAGTAGCTTTCTGAGAAACTGCTTAGTGTTCTGTTAATTCATCTCACAGAGTTACATCTGTATTTCGTGGATCTCTTTGCTAGCCTTATTTCTGTGGAATCTGAGAACAGATATTTCGGATCCATTGGAAGACTATAGGGCCAAAGGAAATATCCTAAGATAACAAAGAGAAAGAAGCTTTCTGAGAAACTTCTTTGTGTTCTGTGAAATCATCTCACAGAGTTACAGCTTTCCCCTCAAGAAGCCTTTCGCTAAGACAGTTCTTGTGGAATTGGCAAAGTGATATTTGGAAGCCCATAGAGGGCTATGGTGAAAAAGGAAATATCCTCAGATGAAATCTGGAAAGAAGCTTTCTGAGAAACTGCTTAGTGTTCTGTTAATTCATCTCACAGAGTTACATCTGTATTTCGTGGATCTCTTTCCTAGCCTTATTTCTGTGGAATCTGAGAACAGATATTTCGGATCCCTTGGAAGACTATAGGGCCAAAGGAAATAACCTCCGATAACAAAGAGAAAGAAGCTTTCTGAGAAACTTCTTTGTGTTCTGTGAAATCATCTCACAGAGTTACAGCTTTCCCCTCAAGAAGCCTTTCCATAAGACAGTTCTTGTGGAATTGGCAAAGTGATATTTGGAAGCCCATAGAGGGCTATGGTGAAAAAGGAAATATCCTCACATGAAATCTGGAAAGAAGCTTTCTGAGAAACTCTTTAGTGTTCTGTTAATTCATCTCACAGAGTTATATCTGTATTTCGTGGATCTCTTTGCTAGCCTTATTTCTGTGGAATCTGAGAACAGATATTTCGGATCCCTTGGAAGACTATAGGGCCAAAGGAAATATCCTCCGATAACAAACAGAAAGAAGCTTTCTGAGAAACTTCTTTGTGTTCTGTGAAATCATCTCACAGAGTTACAGCTTTCCCCTCAAGAAGCCTTTCGCTAAGACAGTTCTTGTGGAATTGGCAAAGTGATATTTGGAAGCCCATAGAGGGCTATGGTGAAAAAGGAAATATCCTCAGATGAAATCTGGAAAGTAGCTTTCTGAGAAACTGCTTAGTGTTCTGTTAATTCATCTCACAGAGTTACATCTGTATTTCGTGGATCTCTTTGCTAGCCTTATTTCTGTGGAATCTGAGAACAGATATTTCGGATCCATTGGAAGACTATAGGGCCAAAGGAAATATCCTAAGATAACAAAGAGAAAGAAGCTTTCTGAGAAACTTCTTTGTGTTCTGTGAAATCATCTCACAGAGTTACAGCTTTCCCCTCAAGAAGCCTTTCGCTAAGACAGTTCTTGTGGAATTGGCAAAGTGATATTTGGAAGCCCATAGAGGGCTATGGTGAAAAAGGAAATATCCTCAGATGAAATCTGGAAAGAAGCTTTCTGAGAAACTGCTTAGTGTTCTGTTAATTCATCTCACAGAGTTACATCTGTATTTCGTGGATCTCTTTCCTAGCCTTATTTCTGTGGAATCTGAGAACAGATATTTCGGATCCCTTGGAAGACTACAGGGCCAAAGGAAATAACCTCCGATAACAAAGAGAAAGAAGCTTTCTGAGAAACTTCTTTGTGTTCTGTGAAATCATCTCACAGAGTTACAGCTTTCCCCTCAAGAAGCCTTTGCATAAGACAGTTCTTGTGGAATTGGCAAAGTGATATTTGGAAGCCCATAGAGGGCTATGGTGAAAAAGGAAATATCCTCACATGAAATCTGGAAAGAAGCTTTCTGAGAAACTCCTTAGTGTTCTGTTAATTCATCTCACAGAGTTATATCTGTATTTCGTGGATCTCTTTGCTAGCCTTATTTCTGTGGAATCTGAGAACAGATATTTCGGATCCCTTGGAAGACTATAGGGCCAAAGGAAATATCCTCCGATAACAAACAGAAAGAAGCTTTCTGAGAAACTTCTTTGTGTTCTGTGAAATCATCTCACAGAGTTACAGCTTTCCCCTCAAGAAGCCTTTCGCTAAGACAGTTCTTGTGGAATTGGCAAAGTGATATTTGGAAGCCCATAGAGGGCTATGGTGAAAAAGGAAATATCCTCAGATGAAATCTGGAAAGTAGCTTTCTGAGAAACTGCTTAGTGTTCTGTTAATTCATCTCACAGAGTTACATCTGTATTTCGTGGATCTCTTTGCCAGCCTTCTTTCTGTGGAATCTGAGAACAGATATTTCGGATCCCTTGGAAGACTATAGGGCCAAAGGAAATATCCTGCGATAACAAAGAGAAAGAAGCTTTCTGAGAAACTTCTTTGTGTTCTGTGAAATCATCTCACAGAGTTACAGCTTTCGCCTCAAGAAGCCTTTCGCTAAGACAGTTCTTGTGGAATTGGCAAAGTGATATTTGGAAGCCCATAGAGGGCTATGGTGAAAAAGGAAATATCCTCAGAGGAAATCTGGAAAGAAGCTTTCTGAGAAACTGCTTAGTGTTCTGTTAATTCATCTCACAGAGTTACATCTGTATTTCGTGGATCTCTTTGCTAGCCTTATTTCTGTGGAATCTGAGAACAGATATTTCGGATCCCTTGGAAGACTATAGGGCCAAAGGAAATATCCTCCGATAACAAAGAGAAAGAAGCTTTCTGAGAAACTTCTTTGTGTTCTGTGAAATCATCTCACAGAGTTACAGCTTTCCCCTCAAGAAGCCTTTCGCTAAGACAGTTCTTGTGGAATTGGCAAAGTGATATTTGGAAGCCCATAGAGGGCTATGGTGAAAAAGGAAATATCCTCAGATGAAATCTGGAAAATAGCTTTCTGAGAAACTGCTTAGTGTTCTGTTAATTCATCTCACAGAGTTACATCTGTATTTCGTGGATCTCTTTGCTAGTCTTATTTCTGTGGAATCTGAGAACAGATATTTCGGATCCCTTGGAAGACTATAGGGCCAAAGGAAATATCCTGCGATAACAAAGAGAAAGAAGCTTTCTGAGAAACTTCTTTGTGTTCTGTGAAATCATCTCACAGAGTTACAGCTTTCCCCTCAAGAAGCCTTTCGCTAAGACAGTTCTTGTGGAATTGGCAAAGTGATATTTGGAAGCCCATGGAGGGCTATGGTGAAAAAGGAAATATCCTCACATGAAATCTGGAAAGAAGCTTTCTGAGAAACTCCTTAGTGTTCTGTTAATTCATCTCACAGAGTTACATCTGTATTTCGTGGATCTCTTTGCTAGCCTTATTTCTGTGGAATCTGAGAACAGATATTTCGGATCCCTTGGAAGACTATAGGGCCAAAGGAAATATCCTCCGATAACAAAGAGAAAGAAGCTTTCTGAGAAACGTCTTTGTGTTCTGTGAAATCATCTCACAGAGTTACAGCTTTCCCCTCAAGAAGCCTTTGGCTAAGACAGTTCTTGTGGAATTGGCAAAGTGATATTTGGAAGCCCATAGAGGGCTATGGTGAAAAAGGAAATATCCTCACATGAAATCTGGAAAGAAGCTTTCTGAGAAACTGCTTAGTGTTCTGTTAATTCATCTCACAGAGTTACATCTGTATTTCGTGGATCTCTTTGCTAGCCTTATTTCTGTGGAATCTGAGAACAGATATTTCGGATCCCTTGGAAGACTATAGGGCCAAAGGAAATATCCTCCGATAACAAAGAGAAAGAAGCTTTCTGAGAAACTTCTTTGTGTTCTGTGAAATCATCTCACAGAGTTACAGCTTTCCCCTCAAGAAGACTTTCGCTAAGACAGTTCTTGTGGAATTGGCAAAGTGATATTTGGAAGCCCATAGAAGGCTGTGGTGAAAAAGGAAATATCCTCACATGAAATCTGGAAAGAAGCTTTCTGAGAAACTGCTTTGTGTTCTGTTAATTCATCTCACAGAGTTACATCTGTATTTCGTGGATATCTTTGCTAGCCTTATTTCTGTGGAATCTGAGAACAGATATTTCGGATCCCTTGGAAGACTATAGGGCCAAAGGAAATATCCTCCGATAACAAAGAGAAAGAAGCTTTCTGAGAAACTTCTTTGTGTTCTGTGAAATCATCTCACAGAGTTACAGCTTCCCCCTCAAGAAGCCTTTCGCTAAGACAGTTCTTGTGGAATTGGCAAAGTGATATTTGGAAGCCCATAGAGGGTTATGGTGAAAAAGGAAATATCCTCCGTTGAAATGTGGAAAGAAGCTTTCTGAGAAACTGCTTAGTGTTCTGTTAATTCATCTCACAGAGTTACATCTGTATTTCGTGGATCTCTTTGCTTGCCTTATTTCTGTGGAATCTGAGAACAGATATTTCGGATCCCTTGGAAGACTATAGGGCCAAATGAAATATCCTCGGATAACAAAGAGAAAGAAGCTTTCTGAGGAAATTCTTTGTGTTCTGTGAAATCATCTCACAGAGTTACAGCATTCCCCTCAAGAAGCCTTTCGCTAAGCCAGTTCTTGTGGAATTGGCAAAGTGATATTTGGAAGCCCATAGAGGGCTATGGTGAAAAAGGAAATATCCTCACATGAAATCTGGAAAGAAGCTTTCTGAGAAATTGCTTGGTGTTCTGTTAATTCATCTCACAGAGTTACATCTGTATTTCGTGGATCTCTTTGCTAGCCTTATTTCTGTGGAATCGGAGAACAGATATTTCCGATTCCTTGGAAGACTATAGGGCCAAAGGAAATATCCTCCGATAACAAAGAGAAAGAAGCTTTCTAAGAAACTTCTTTGTGTTCTGTGAAATCATCTCACAGAGTTACAGCTTTCCCCTCAAGAAGCCTTTCGCTAAGACAGTTCTTGTGGAATTGGCAAAGTGTTATTTGGAAGCCCATAGAGGGCTATGGTCAAAAAGGAAATATCCTCACATGAAATCTGGAAAGAAGCTCTCTGAGTAACTCCTTAGTGTTCTGTTAATTCATCTCACAGAGTTACATCTGTATTTCGTGGATCTCTTTGCTAGCCTTATTTCTGTGGAATCTGAGAACAGATATTTCGGATCCCTTGGAAGACTATAGGGCCAAAGGAAATATCCTCCGATAACAAAGAGAAAGAAGCTTTCTGAGAAACTTCTTTGTGTTCTGTGAAATCATCTCACAGAGTTACAGCTTTCCCCTCAAGAAGCCTTTCGCTAAGACAGTTCTTGTGGAATTGACAAAGTGATATTTGGAAGCCCCTAGAGGGCTATGGTGAAAAAGGAAATATCCTCACATGAAATCTGGAAAGAAGCTTTCTGAGAAACTCCTTAGTGTTCTGTTAATTCATCTCACAGAGTTACATCTGTATTTCGTGGATCTCTTTGCTAGCCTTATTTCTGTGGAATCTGAGAACAGATATTTCTGATCCCTTGGAAGACTATAGGGCCAAAGGAAATATCCTCCGATAACAAACAGAAAGAAGCTTTCTGAGAAACTTCTTTGTGTTCTGTGAAATCATCTCACAGAGTTACAGCTTTCCCCTAAAGAAGCCTTTCGCTAAGACAGTTCTTGTGGAATTGGCAAAGTGATATTTGGAAGCCCATAGAGGGTTATGGTGAAAAAGGAAATATCCTCCGTTGAAATGTGGAAAGAAGCTTTCTGAGAAACTGCTTAGTGTTCTGTTAATTCATCTCACAGAGTTGCATCTGTATTTCGTGGATCTCTTTGCTTGCCTTTTTTCTGTGGAATCTGAGAACAGATATTTCGGATCCCTTGGAAGACTATAGGGCCAAATGAAATATCCTCGGATAACAAAGAGAAAGAAGCTTTCTGAGGAAATTCTTTTCGTTCTGTGAAATCATCTCACAGAGTTACAGCATTCCCCTCAAGAAGCCTTTCACTAAGCCAGTTCTTGTGGAATTGGCAAAGTGATATTTGGAAGCCCATAGAGGGCTATGGTGAAAAAGGAAATATCCTCACATGAAATGTGGAAAGAAGCTTTCTGAGAAACTGCTTAGTGTTCTGTTAATTCATCTCACAGAGTTACATATGTATTTCGTGGATCTCTTTGCTAGCCTTATTTCTGTGGAATCTGAGAACAGATATTTCGGATCCCTTGGAAGACTATAGGGCCAAAGGAAATATCCTCCGATAACAAAGAGAAAGAAGCTTTCTGAGAAACTTCTTTGTGTTCTGTGAAATCATCTCACAGAGTTACAGCTTTCCCCTCAAGAAGCCTTTCGCTAAGACAGTTCTTGTGGAATTGGCAAAGTGATATTTGGAAGCCCATAGAGGGCTATGGTGAAAAAGGAAATATCCTCACATGAAATCTGGAAAGAAGCTTTCTGAGTAACTCCTTAGTGTTCTGTTAATTCATCTCACAGAGTTACATCTGTATTTCGTGGATCTCTTTGCTAGCCTTATTTCTGTGGAATCTGAGAACAGATATTTCGGATCCCTTGGAAGACTATAGGGCCAAAGGAAATATCCTCCGATAACAAAGAGAAAGAAGCTTTCTGAGAAACTTCTTTGTGTTCTGTGAAATCATCTCACAGAATTACAGCTTTCCCCTCAAGAAGCCTTTCGCTAAGACAGTTCTTGTGGAATTGGCAAAGTGATATTTGGAAGCCCCTAGAGGGCTATGGTGAAAAAGGAAATATCCTCACATGAAATCTGGAAAGAAGCTTTCTGAGAAACTCCTTAGTGTTCTGTTAATTCATCTCACAGAGTTACATCTGTATTTCGTGGATCTCTTTGCTAGCCTTATTTCTGTGGAATCTGAGAACAGATATTTCGGATCCCTTGGAAGACTATAGGGCCAAAGGAAATATCCTCCGATAACAAAGAGAAAGAAGCTTTCTGAGAAACTTCTTTGTGTTCTGTGAAATCATCTCACAGAGTTACAGCTTTCCCCTCAAGAAGCCTTTCGCTAAGACAGTTCTTGTGGAATTGGCAAAGTGATATTTGGAAGCCCATAGAGGGCTATGGTCAAAAAGGAAATATCCTCCGTTGAAATGTGGAAAGAAGCTTTCTGAGAAACTGCTTAGTGTTCTGTTAATTCATCTCACAGAGTTACATCTGTATTTCGTGGATCTCTTTGCTAGCCTTATTTCTGTGGAATCTGAGAACAGATATTTCGGATCCCTTGGAAGACTATAGGGCCAAAGGAAATATCCTCCGATAACAAACAGAAAGAAGCTTTCTGAGAAACTTCTTTGTGTTCTGTGAAATCATCTCACAGAGTTACAGCTTTCCCCTCAAGAAGCCTTTCGCTAAGACAGTTCTTGTGGAATTGGCAAAGTGATATTTGGAAGCCCATAGAGGGGTATGGTGAAGAAGGAAATATCCTCAAATGAAATCTGGAAAGAAGCTTTCTGAGAAACTGCTTAGTGTTCTGTTAATTCATCTCACAGAGTTACATCTGTATTTCGTGGATCTCTTTGCTAGCCTTATTTCTGTGGAATCTGAGAACAGATATTTCGGATCCCTTGGAAGACTATAGGGCCAAAGGAAATATCCTCCGATAACAAAGAGAAAGAAGCTTTCTGAGAAACTTCTTTGTGTTCTGTGAAACCATCTCAAAGAGTTACAGCTTTCCCCTCAAGAAGCCTTTCGCTAAGACAGTTCTTGTGGAATTGGCAAAGTGATATTTGGAAGCCCATAGAGGGCTATGGTGAAAAAGGAAATATCCTCACATGAAATGTGGAAAGAAGCTTTCTGAGAAACTGCTTAGTGTTCTGTTAATTCATCTCACAGAGTTACATCTGTATTTCGTGGATCTCTTTGCTAGCCTTATTTCTGTGGAATCTGAGAACAGATATTTCGGATCCCTTGGAAGACTATAGGGCCAAAGGAAATATCCTCCGATAACAAAGAGAAAGAAGCTTTCTGAGAAACTTCTTTGTGTTCTGTGAAATCATCTCACAGAGTTACAGCTTTCCCCTCAAGAAGCCTTTCGCTAAGACAGTTCTTGTGGAATTGGCAAAGTGATATTTGGAAGCCCATAGAGGGCTATGATGAAAAAGGAAATATCCTCACATGAAATCTGGAAAGAAGCTTTCTGAGAAACTCCTTAGTGTTCTGTTAATTCATGTCACAGAGTTACATCTGTATTTCGTGGATCTCTTTGCTAGCCTTATTTCTGTGGAATCTGAGAACAGATATTTCCTTTCCCTTTGAAGACTATACGGCCAAAGGAAATATCCTCCGATAAGAAAGAGAAAGAAGCTTTCTGAGAAACTTCTTTGTGTTCTGTGAAATCACCTCACAGAGTTACAGCTTTCCCCTCAAGAAGCCTTTCGCTAAGACAGTTCTTGTGGAATAGGCAAAGTGATATTTCGAAGCCCCTAGAGGGCTATGGTGAAAACGGAAATATCCTCAGATGAAATCTGGAAAGAAGCTTTCTGAGAAACTGCTTAGTGTTCTGTTAATTCATCTCACAGAGTTACATCTGTATTTCGTGGATCTCTTTGCTAGCCTTATTTCTGTGGAATCTGAGAACAGATATTTCGGATCCCTTGGAAGACTATAGGGCCAAAGGAAATATCCTCCGATAACAAAGAGAAAGAAGCTTTCTGAGAAACTTCTTTGTGTTCTGTGAAATCATCTCACAGAGTTACAGCTTTCCCCTCAAGAAGCCTTTCGCTAAGACAGTTCTTGTGGAATTGGCAAAGTGATATTTGGAAGCCCATAGAGGGCTATGGTGAAAAAGGAAATATCCTCCGTTGAAATGTGTAAAGAAGCTTTCTGAGAAACTGCTTAGTGTTCTGTTAATTCATCTCACAGAGTTACATCTGTATTTCGTGGATCTCTTTGTTTGCCTTATTTCTGTGGAATCTGAGAACAGATATTTCGGATCCCTTGGAAGACTATAGGGCCAAATGAAATATCCTCGGATAACAAAGAGAAAGAAGCTTTCTGAGGAAATTCTTTGTGTTCTGTGAAATCATCTCACAGAGTTACAGCATTCCCCTCAAGAAGCCTTTCGCTAAGCCAGTTCTTGTGGAATTGGCAAAGTGATATTTGGAAGCCCATAGAGGGCTATGGTGAAAAAGGAAATATCCTCAGATGAAATCTGGAAAGAAGCTTTCTGAGAAACTGCTTAGTGTTCTGTTAATTCATCTCACAGAGTTACATCTGTATTTCGTGGATCTCTTTGCTAGCCTTATTTCTGTGGAATCTGAGAACAGATATTTCGGATCCCTTGGAAGACTATAGGGCCAAAGGAAATATCCTGCGATAACAAAGAGAAAGAAGCTTTCTGAGAAACTTCTTTGTGTTCTGTGAAATCATCTCACAGAGTTACAGCTTTCCCCTCAAGAAGCCTTTCGCTAAGACAGTTCTTGTGGAATTGGCAAAGTGATATTTGGAAGCCCATAGAGGGCTATGGTGAAAAAGGAAATATCCTCAGATGAAATCTGGAAAGTAGCTTTCTGAGAAACTGCTTAGTGTTCTGTTAATTCATCTCACAGAGTTACATCTGTATTTCGTGGATCTCTTTGCTAGCCTTATTTCTGTGGAATCTGAGAACAGATATTTCGGATCCCTTGGAAGACTATAGGGCCAAAGGAAATATCCTGCGATAACAAAGAGAAAGAAGCTTTCTGAGAAACTTCTTTGTGTTCTGTGAAATCATCTCACAGAGTTACAGCTTTCCCCTCAAGAAGCCTTTCGCTAAGACAGTTCTTGTGGAATTGGCAAAGTGATATTTGGAAGCCCATAGAGGGCTATGGTGAAAAAGGAAATATCCTCACATGAAATCTGGAAAGAAGCTTTCTGAGAAACTCCTTAGTGTCCTGTTAATTCATCTCACAGAGTTACATCTGTATTTCGTGGATCTCTTTGCTAGCCTTATTTCTGTGGAATCTGAGAACAGATATTTCGGATCCCTTGGAAGACTATAGGGCCAAAGGAAATATCCTCCGATAACAAAGAGAAAGAAGCTTTCTGAGAAACTTCTTTGTGTTCTGTGAAATCATCTCACAGAGTTACAGCTTTCCCCTCAAGAAGCCTTTCGCTAAGACAGTTCTTGTGGAATTGGCAAAGTGATATTTGGAAGCCCATAGAGGGCTATGGTGAAAAAGGAAATATCCTCAGATGAAATCTGGAAAGTAGCTTTCTGAGAAACTTCTTAGTGTTCTGTTAATTCATCTCACAGAGTTACATCTGTATTTCGTGGATCTCTTTGCTAGCCTTATTTCTGTGGAATCTGAGAACAGATATTTCGGATCCCTTGGAAGACTATAGGGCCAAAGGAAATATCCTGCGATAACAAAGAGAAAGAAGCTTTCTGAGAAACTTCTTTGTGTTCTGTGAAATCATCTCACAGAGTTACAGCTTTCCCCTCAAGAAGCCTTTCGCTAAGACAGTTCTTGTGGAATTGGCAAAGTGATATTTGGAAGCCCATAGAGGGCTATGGTGAAAAAGGAAATATCCTCACATGAAATCTGGAAAGAAGCTTTCTGAGAAACTCCTTAGTGTTCTGTTAATTCATCTCACAGAGTTACATCTGTATTTCGTGGATCTCTTTCCTAGCCTTATTTCTGTGGAATCTGAGAACAGATATTTCGGATCCCTTGGAAGACTATAGGGCCAAAGGAAATAACCTCCGATAACAAAGAGAAAGAAGCTTTCTGAGAAACTTCTTTGTGTTCTGTGAAATCATCTCACAGAGTTACAGCTTTCCCCTCAAGAAGCCTTTCCATAAGACAGTTCTTGTGGAATTGGCAAAGTGATATTTGGAAGCCCATAGAGGGCTATGGTGAAAAAGGAAATATCCTCACATGAAATCTGGAAAGAAGCTTTCTGAGAAACTCCTTAGTGTTCTGTTAATTCATCTCACAGAGTTATATCTGTATTTCGTGGATCTCTTTGCTAGCCTTATTTCTGTGGAATCTGAGAACAGATATTTCGGATCCCTTGGAAGACTATAGGGCCAAAGGAAATATCCTCCGATAACAAACAGAAAGAAGCTTTCTGAGAAACTTCTTTGTGTTCTGTGAAATCATCTCACAGAGTTACAGCTTTCCCCTCAAGAAGCCTTTCGCTAAGACAGTTCTTGTGGAATTGGCAAAGTGATATTTGGAAGCCCATAGAGTGCTATGGTGAAAAAGGAAATATCCTCAGATGAAATCTGGAAAGTAGCTTTCTGAGAAACTGCTTAGTGTTCTGTTAATTCATCTCACAGAGTTACATCTGTATTTCGTGGATCTCTTTGCCAGCCTTATTTCTGTGGTATCTGAGAACAGATATTTCGGATCCCTTGGAAGACTATAGGGCCAAAGGAAATATCCTGCGATAACAAAGAGAAAGAAGCTTTCTGAGAAACTTCTTTGTGTTCTGTGAAATCATCTCACAGAGTTACAGCTTTCCCCTCAAGAAGCCTTTCGCTAAGACAGTTCTTGTGGAATTGGCAAAGTGATATTTGGAAGCCCATGGAGGGCTATGGTGAAAAAGGAAATATCCTCACATGAAATCTGGAAAGAAGCTTTCTGAGAAACTCCTTAGTGTTCTGTTAATTCATCTCACAGAGTTACATCTGTATTTCGTGGATCTCTTTGCTAGCCTTATTTCTGTGGAATCTGAGAACAGATATTTCGGATCCCTTGGAAGACTATAGGGCCAAAGGAAATATCCTCCGATAACAAAGAGAAAGAAGCTTTCTGAGAAACGTCTTTGTGTTCTGTGAAATCATCTCACAGAGTTACAGCTTTCCCCTCAAGAAGCCTTTCGCTAAGACAGTTCTTGTGGAATTGGCAAAGTGATATTTGGAAGCCCATAGAGGGCTATGGTGAAAAAGGAAATATCCTCAGATGAAATCTGGAAAGAAGCTTTCTGAGAAACTGCTTAGTGTTCTGTTAATTCATCTCACAGAGTTACATCTGTATTTCGTGGATCTCTTTGCTAGCCTTATTTCTGTGGAATCTGAGAACAGATATTTCGGATCCCTTGGAAGACTATAGGGCCAAAGGAAATATCCTCCGATAACAAAGAGAAAGAAGCTTTCTGAGAAACTTCTTTGTGTTCTGTGAAATCATCTCACAGAGTTACAGCTTTCCCCTCAAGAAGCCTTTCGCTAAGACAGTTCTTGTGGAATTGGCAAAGTGATATTTGGAAGCCCATAGAGGGCTATGGTGAAAAAGGAAATATCCTCAAATGAAATCTGGAAAGAAGCTTTCTGAGAAACTGCTTAGTGTTCTGTTAATTCATCTCACAGAGTTACATCTGTATTTCGTGGATCTCTTTGCTAGCCTTATTTCTGTGGAATCTGAGAACAGATATTTCGGATCCATTGGAAGACTATAGGGCCAAAGGAAATATCCTAAGATAACAAAGAGAAAGAAGCTTTCTGAGAAACTTCTTTGTGTTCTGTGAAATCATCTCACAGAGTTACAGCTTTCCCCTCAAGAAGCCTTTCGCTAAGACAGTTCTTGTGGAATTGGCAAAGTGATATTTGGAAGCCCATAGAGGGCTTTGGTGAAAAAGGAAATATCCTCAGATGAAATCTGGAAAGAAGCTTTCTGAGAAACTGCTTAGTGTTCTGTTAATTCATCTCACAGAGTTACATCTGTATTTCGTGGATCTCTTTGCTAGCCTTATTTCTGTGGAATCTGAGAACAGATATTTCGGATCCCTTGGAAGACTATAGGGCCAAAGGAAATAACCTCCGATAACAAAGAGAAAGAAGCTTTCTGAGAAACTTCTTTGTGTTCTGTGAAATCATCTCACAGAGTTACAGCTTTCCCCTCAAGAAGCCTTTCGCTAAGACAGTTCTTGTGAAATTGGCAAAGTGATATTTGGAAGCCCATAGAGGGCTATGGTGAAGAAGGAAATATCCTCAGATGAAATCTGGAAAGAAGCTTTCTGAGAAACTGCTTAGTGTTCTGTTAATTCATCTCACAGAGTTACATCTGTATTTCGTGGATCTCTTTGCTAGCCTTATTTCTGTGGAATCTGAGAACAGATATTTCGGATCCCTTGGAAGACTATAGGGCCAAAGGAAATATCCTCCGATAACAAAGAGAAAGAAGCTTTCTGAGAAACTTCTTTGTGTTCTGTGAAATCATCTCACAGAGTTACAGCTTTCCCCTCAAGAAGCCTTTCGCTAAGACAGTTCTTGTGGAATTGGCAAAGTGATATTTGGAAGCCCATAGAGGGCTATGGTGAAAAAGGAAATATCCTCAGATGAAATCTGGAAAATAGCTTTCTGAGAAACTGCTTAGTGTTCTGTTAATTCATCTCACAGCGTTACATCTGTATTTCGTGGATCTCTTTGCTAGCCTTATTTCTGTGGAATCTGAGAACAGATATTTCGGATCCCTTGGAAGACTATAGGGCCAAAGGAAATATCCTCCGATAACAAAGAGAAAGAAGCTTTCTGAGAAACTTCTTTGTGTTCTGTGAAATCATCTCACAGAGTTACAGCTTTCCCCTCAAGAAGCCTTTCGCTAAGACAGTTCTTGTGGAATTGGCAAAGTGATATTTGGAAGCCCATAGAGGGCTATGGTGAAAAAGGAAATATCCTCCGTTGAAATGTGTAAAGAAGCTTTCTGAGAAACTGCTTAGTGTTCTGTTAATTCATCTCACAGAGTTACATCTGTATTTCGTGGATCTCTTTGTTTGCCTTATTTCTGTGGAATCTGAGAACAGATATTTCGGATCCCTTGGAAGACTATAGGGCCAAATGAAATATCCTCGGATAACAAAGAGAAAGAAGCTTTCTGAGGAAATTCTTTGTGTTCTGTGAAATCATCTCACAGAGTTACAGCATTCCCCTCAAGAAGCCTTTCGCTAAGCCAGTTCTTGTGGAATTGGCAAAGTGATATTTGGAAGCCCATAGAGGGCTATGGTGAAAAAGGAAATATCCTCAGATGAAATCTGGAAAGAAGCTTTCTGAGAAACTGCTTAGTGTTCTGTTAATTCATCTCACAGAGTTACATCTGTATTTCGTGGATCTCTTTGCTAGCCTTATTTCTGTGGAATCTGAGAACAGATATTTCGGATCCCTTGGAAGACTATAGGGCCAAAGGAAATATCCTCCGATAACAAAGAGAAAGAAGCTTTCTGAGAAACTTCTTTGTGTTCTGTGAAATCATCTCACAGAGTTACAGCATTCCCCTCAAGAAGCCTTTCGCTAAGACAGTTCTTGTGGAATTGGCAAAGTGATATTTGGAAGCCCATAGAGGGTTATGGTGAAAAAGGAAATATCCTCACATGAATTCTGGAAAGAAGCTTTCTGAGAAACTGCTTAGTGTTCTGTTAATTCATCTCACAGAGTTACATCTGTATTTCGTGGATCTCTTTGCTAGCCTTATTTCTGTGGAATCTGAGAACAGATATTTCGGATCCCTTGGAAGACTATAGGGCCAAAGGAAATATCCTGCGATAACAAAGAGAAAGAAGCTTTCTGAGAAACTTCTTTGTGTTCTGTGAAATCATCTCACAGAGTTACAGCTTTCCCCTCAAGAAGCCTTTCGCTAAGACAGTTCTTGTGGAATTGGCAAAGTGATATTTGGAAGCCCATAGAGGGCTATGGTGAAAAAGGAAATATCCTCAGATGAAATCTGGAAAGTAGCTTTCTGAGAAACTTCTTAGTGTTCTGTTAATTCATCTCACAGAGTTACATCTGTATTTCGTGGATCTCTTTGCTAGCCTTATTTCTGTGGAATCTGAGAACAGATATTTCGGATCCCTTGGAAGACTATAGGGCCAAAGGAAATATCCTGCGATAACAAAGAGAAAGAAGCTTTCTGAGAAACTTCTTTGTGTTCTGTGAAATCATCTCACAGAGTTACAGCTTTCCCCTCAAGAAGCCTTTCGCTAAGACAGTTCTTGTGGAATTGGCAAAGTGATATTTGGAAGCCCATAGAGGGCTATGGTGAAAAAGGAAATATCCTCACATGAAATCTGGAAAGAAGCTTTCTGAGAAACTCCTTAGTGTTCTGTTAATTCATCTCACAGAGTTACATCTGTATTTCGTGGATCTCTTTGCTAGCCTTATTTCTGTGGAATCGCAGAACAGATATTTCCGATCCCTTGGAGGACTATAGGGCCAAAGGAAATATCCTCCGATAACAAACAGAAAGAAGCTTTCTAAGAAACTTCTTTGTGTTCTGTGAAATCATCTCACAGAGTTACAGCTTTCCCCTCAAGAAGCCTTTCGCTAAGACAGTTCTTGTGGAATTGGCAAAGTGATATTTGGAAGCCCATAGAGGGCTATGGTCAAAAAGGAAATATCCTCACATGAAATCTGGAAAGAAGCTCTCTGAGTAACTCCTTAGTGTTCTGTTAATTCATCTCACAGAGTTACATCTGTATTTCGTGGATCTCTTTGCTAGCCTTATTTCTGTGGAATCTGAGAACAGATATTTCGGATCCCTTGGAAGACTATAGGGCCAAAGGAAATATCCTCCGATAACAAAGAGAAAGAAGCTTTCTGAGAAACTTCTTTGTGTTCTGTGAAATCATCTCACAGAGTTACAGCTTTCCCCTCAAGAAGCCTTTCGCTAAGACAGTTCTTGTGGAATTGACAAAGTGATATTTGGAAGCCCCTAGAGGGCTATGGTGAAAAAGGAAATATCCTCACATGAAATCTGGAAAGAAGCTTTCTGAGAAACTCCTTAGTGTTCTGTTAATTCATCTCACAGAGTTACATCTGTATTTCGTGGATCTCTTTGCTAGCCTTATTTCTGTGGAATCTGAGAACAGATATTTCTGATCCCTTGGAAGACTATAGGGCCAAAGGAAATATCCTCCTATAACAAACAGAAAGAAGCTTTCTGAGAAACTTCTTTGTGTTCTGTGAAATCATCTCACAGAGTTACAGCTTTCCCCTAAAGAAGCCTTTCGCTAAGACAGTTCTTGTGGAATTGGCAAAGTGATATTTGGAAGCCCATAGAGGGTTATGGTGAAAAAGGAAATATCCTCCGTTGAAATGTGGAAAGAAGCTTTCTGAGAAACTGCTTAGTGTTCTGTTAATTCATCTCACAGAGTTGCATCTGTATTTCGTGGATCTCTTTGCTTGCCTTATTTCTGTGGAATCTGAGAACAGATATTTCGGATCCCTTGGAAGACTATAGGGCCAAATGAAATATCCTGGGATAACAAAGAGAAAGAAGCTTTCTGAGGAAATTCTTTTCGTTCTGTGAAATCATCTCACAGAGTTACAGCATTCCCCTCAAGAAGCCTTTCACTAAGCCAGTTCTTGTGGAATTGGCAAAGTGATATTTGGAAGCCCATAGAGGGCTATGGTGAAAAAGGAAATATCCTCACATGAAATGTGGAAAGAAGCTTTCTGAGAAACTGCTTAGTGTTCTGTTAATTCATCTCACAGAGTTACATCTGTATTTCGTGGATCTCTTTGCTAGCCTTATTTCTGTGGAATCTGAGAACAGATATTTCTGATCCCTTGGAAGACTATAGGGCCAAAGGAAATATCCTCCGATAACAAACAGAAAGAAGCTTTCTGAGAAACTTCTTTGTGTTCTGTGAAATCATCTCACAGAGTTACAGCTTTCCCCTAAAGAAGCCTTTCGCTAAGACAGTTCTTGTGGAATTGGCAAAGTGATATTTGGAAGCCCATAGAGGGTTATGGTGAAAAAGGAAATATCCTCCGTTGAAATGTGGAAAGAAGCTTTCTGAGAAACTGCTTAGTGTTCTGTTAATTCATCTCACAGAGTTGCATCTGTATTTCGTGGATCTCTTTGCTTGCCTTATTTCTGTGGAATCTGAGAACAGATATTTCGGATCCCTTGGAAGACTATAGGGCCAAATGAAATATCCTCGGATAACAAAGAGAAAGAAGCTTTCTGAGGAAATTCTTTTCGTTCTGTGAAATCATCTCACAGAGTTACAGCATTCCCCTCAAGAAGCCTTTCACTAAGCCAGTTCTTGTGGAATTGGCAAAGTGATATTTGGAAGCCCATAAAGGGCTATGGTGAAAAAGGAAATATCCTCACATGAAATGTGGAAAGAAGCTTTCTGAGAAACTGCTTAGTGTTCTGTTAATTCATCTCACAGAGTTACATCTGTATTTCGTGGATCTCTTTGCTAGCCTTATTTCTGTGGAATCTGAGAACAGATATTTCGGATCCCTTGGAAGACTATAGGGCCAAAGGAAATATCCTCCGATAACAAAGAGAAAGAAGCTTTCTGAGAAACTTCTTTGTGTTCTGTGAAATCATCTCACAGAGTTACAGCTTTCCCCTCAAGAAGCCTTTCGCTAAGACAGTTCTTGTGGAATTGGCAAAGTGATATTTGGAAGCCCATAGAGGGCTATGGTGAAAAAGGAAATATCCTCACATGAAATCTGGAAAGAAGCTTTCTGAGTAACTCCTTAGTGTTCTGTTAATTCATCTCACAGAGTTACATCTGTATTTCGTGGATCTCTTTGCTAGCCTTATTTCGGTGGAATCTGAGAACAGATAATTCGGATCCCTTGGAAGACTATAGGGCCAAAGGAAATATCCTCCGATAACAAAGAGAAAGAAGCTTTCTGAGAAACGTGTTTGTGTTCTGTGAAATCATCTCACAGAGTTACAGCTTTCCCGTCAAGAAGCCTTTCGCTAAGACAGTTCTTGTGGAATTGGCAAAGTGATATTTGGAAGCCCATAGAGGGCTATGGTGAAAAAGGAAATATCCTCACATGAAATCTGGAAAGAAGCTTTCTGAGAAACTGCTTAGTGTTCTGTTAATTCATCTCACAGAGTTACATCTGTATTTCGTGGATCTCTTTGCTAGCCTTATTTCTGTGGAATCTGAGAACAGATATTTCGGATCCCTTGGAAGACTATAGGGCCAAAGGAAATATCCTCCGATAACAAAGAGAAAGAAGCTTTCTGAGAAACTTCTTTGTGTTCTGTGAAATCATCTCACAGAGTTACAGCTTTCCCCTCAAGAAGCCTTTCGCTAAGACAGTTCTTGTGGAATTGGCAAAGTGATATTTGGAAGCCCACAGAGGGCTATGGTGAAAAAGGAAATATCCTCAGATGAAATCTGGAAAATAGCTTTCTGAGAAACTGCTTAGTGTTCTGTTAATTCATCTCACAGAGTTACATCTGTATTTCGTGGATCTCTTTGCTAGCCTTATTTCTGTGGAATCTGAGAACAGATATTTCGGATCCCTTGGAAGACTATAGGGCCAAAGGAAATATCCTGCGATAACAAAGAGAAAGAAGCTTTCTGAGAAACGTCTTTGTGTTCTGTGAAATCATCTCACAGAGTTACAGCTTTCCCCTCAAGAAGCCTTTCGCTAAGACAGTTCTTGTGGAATTGGCAAAGTGATATTTGGAAGCCCATAGAGGGCTGTGGTGAAAAAGGAAATATCCTCACATGAAATCTGGAAAGAAGCTTTCTGAGAAACTGCTTTGTGTTCTGTTAATTCATCTCACAGAGTTACATCTGTATTTCGTGGATCTCTTTGCTAGCCTTATTTCTGTGGAATCTGAGAACAGATATTTCGGATCCCTTGGAAGACTATAGGGCCAAAGGAAATATCCTCCGATAACAAAGAGAAAGAAGCTTTCTGAGAAACTTCTTTGTGTTCTGTGAAATCATCTCACAGAGTTACAGCTTCCCCCTCAAGAAGCCTTTCGCTAAGACAGTTCTTGTGGAATTGGCAAAGTGATATTTGGAAGCCCATAGAGGGTTATGGTGAAAAAGGAAATATCCTCCGTTGAAATGTGGAAAGAAGCTTTCTGAGAAACTGCTTAGTGTTCTGTTAATTCATCTCACAGAGTTACATCTGTATTTCGTGGATCTCTTTGCTTTCCTTATTTCTGTGGAGTCTGAGAACAGATATTTCGGATCCCTTGGAAGACTATAGGGCCAAATGAAATATCCTCGGATAACAAAGAGAAAGAAGCTTTCTGAGGAAATTCTTTGTGTTCTGTGAAATCATCTCACAGAGTTACAGCATTCCCCTCAAGAAGCCTTTCGCTAAGCCAGTTCTTGTGGAATTGGCAAAGTGATATTTGGAAGCCCATAGAGGGCTATGGTGAAAAAGGAAATATCCTCACATGAAATCTGGAAAGAAGCTTTCTGAGAAACTGCTTAGTGTTCTGTTAATTCATCTCACAGAGTTACATCTGTATTTCGTGGATCTCTTTGCTAGCCTTATTTCTGTGGAATCTGAGAATAGATATTTCCGATCCCTTGGAAGACTATAGGGCCAAAGGAAATATCCTCCGATAACAAAGAGAAAGAAGCTTTCTAAGAAACTTCTTTGTGTTCTGTGAAATCATCTCACAGAGTTACAGCTTTCCCCTCAAGAAGCCTTGCGCTAAGACAGTTCTTGTGGAATTGGCAAAGTGATATTTGGAAGCCCATAGAGGGCTATGGTCAAAAAGGAAATATCCTCACATGAAATCTGGAAAGAAGCTTTCTGAGTAACTCCTTAGTGTTCTGTTAATTCATCTCACAGAGTTACATCTGTATTTCGTGGATCTCTTTGCTAGCCTTATTTCTGTGGAATCTGAGAACAGATATTTCGGATCCCTTGGAAGACTATAGGGCCAAAGGAAATATCCTCCGATAACAAAGAGAAAGAAGCTTTCTGAGAAACTTCTTTGTGTTCTGTGAAATCATCTCACAGAGTTACAGCTTTCCCCTCAAGAAGCCTTTCGCTAAGACAGTTCTTGTGGAATTGGCAAAGTGATATTTGGAAGCCCATAGAGGGTTATGGTGAAAAAGGAAATATCCTCCGTTGAAATGTGGAAAGAAGCTTTCTGAGAAACTGCTTAGTGTTCTGTTAATTCATCTCAGAGAGTTGCATCTGTATTTCGTGGATCTCTTTGCTTGCCTTATTTCTGTGGAATCTGAGAACAGATATTTCGGATCCCTTGGAAGACTACAGGGCCAAATGAAATATCCTCGGATAACAAAGAGAAAGAAGCTTTCTGAGGAAATTCTTTTCGTTCTGTGAAATCATCTCACAGAGTTACAGCTTTCCCCTCAAGAAGCCTTTCGCTAAGACAGTTCTTGTGGAATTGGCAAAGTGATATTTGGAAGCCCATAGAGGGCTATGGTGAAAAAGGAAATATCCTCACATGAAATCTGGAAAGAAGCTTTCTGAGAAACTCCTTAGTGTTCTGTTAATTCATCTCACAGAGTTACATCTGTATTTCGTGGATCTCTTTGCTAGCCTTATTTCTGTGGAATCTGAGAACAGATATTTCGGATCCCTTGGAAGACAATAGGGCCAATGGAAATATCCTCCGATAACAAAGAGAAAGAAGCTTTCTGAGAAATTTCTTTGTGTTCTGTGAAATCATCTCACAGAGTTACAGCTTTCCCCTCAAGAAGCCTTTCGCTAAGACAGTTCTTGTGGAATTGGCAAAGTGATATTTGGAAGCCCATAGAGGGCTATGGTGAAAAAAGAAATATCCTCAGATGAAATCTGGAAAGTAGCTTTCTGAGAAACTCCTTAGTGTTCTGTTAATTCATCTCACAGAGTTACATCTGTATTTCGTGGATCTCTTTGCTAGCCTTATTTCTGTGGAATCTGAGAACAGATATTTCGGATCCATTGGAAGACTATAGGGCCAAAGGAAATATCCTAAGATAACAAAGAGAAAGAAGCTTTCTGAGAAACTTCTTTGTGTTCTGTGAAATCATCTCACAGAGTTACAGCTTTCCCCTCAAGAAGCCTTTCGCTAAGACAGTTCTTGTGGAATTGGCAAAGTGATATTTGGAAGCCCATAGAGGGCTATGGTGAAAAAGGAAATATCCTCAGATGAAATCTGGAAAGAAGCTTTCTGAGAAACTGCTTAGTGTTCTGTTAATTCATCTCACAGAGTTACATCTGTATTTCGTGGATCTCTTTCCTAGCCTTATTTCTGTGGAATCTGAGAACAGATATTTCGGATCCCTTGGAAGACTATAGGGCCAAAGGAAATAACCTCCGATAACAAAGAGAAAGAAGCTTTCTGAGAAACTTCTTTGTGTTCTGTGAAATCATCTCACAGAGTTACAGCTTTCCCCTCAAGAAGCCTTTCCATAAGGCAGTTCTTGTGGAATTGGCAAAGTGATATTTGGAAGCCCATAGAGGGCTATGGTGAAAAAGGAAATATCCTCAGATGAAATCTGGAAAGAAGCTTTCTGAGAAACTCCTTAGTGTTCTGTTAATTCATCTCACAGTGTTATATCTGTATTTCGTGGATCTCTTTGCTAGCCTTATTTCTGTGGAATCTGAGAACAGATATTTCGGATCCCTTGGAAGACTATAGGGCCAAAGGAAATATCCTCCGATAACAAACAGAAAGAAGCTTTCTGAGAAACTTCTTTGTGTTCTCTGAAATCATCTCACAGAGTTACAGCTTTCCCCTCAAGAAGCCTTTCGCTAAGACAGTTCTTGTGGAATTGGCAAAGTGATATTTGGAAGCCCATAGAGGGCTATGGTGAAAAAGGAAATATCCTCAGATGAAATCTGGAAAGTAGCTTTCTGAGAAACTGCTTAGTGTTCTGTTAATTCATCTCACAGAGTTACATCTGTATTTCGTGGATCTCTTTGCCAGCCTTTTTTCTGTGGTATCTGAGAACAGATATTTCGGATCCCTTGGAAGACTATAGGGCCAAAGGAAATATCCTGCGATAACAAAGAGAAAGAAGCTTTCTGAGAAACTTCTTTGTGTTCTGTGAAATCATCTCACAGAGTTACAGCTTTCCCCTCAAGAAGCCTTTCGCTAAGACAGTTCTTGTGGAATTGGCAAAGTGATATTTGGAAGCCCATGGAGGGCTATGGTGAAAAAGGAAATATCCTCACATGAAATCTGGAAAGAAGCTTTCTGAGAAACTCCTTAGTGTTCTGTTAATTCATCTCACAGAGTTACATCTGTATTTCGTGGATCTCTTTGCTAGCCTTATTTCTGTGGAATCTGAGAACAGATATTTCGGATCCCTTGGAAGACTATAGGGCCAAAGGAAATATCCTCCGATAACAAAGAGAAAGAAGCTTTCTGAGAAACGTCTTTGTGTTCTGTGAAATCATCTCACAGAGTTACAGCTTTCCCCTCAAGAAGCCTTTCGCTAAGACAGTTCTTGTGGAATTGGCAAAGTGATATTTGGAAGCCCATAGAGGGCTATGGTGAAAAAGGAAATATCCTCAGATGAAATCTGGAAAGAAGCTTTCTGAGAAACTGCTTAGTGTTCTGTTAATTCATCTCACAGAGTTACATCTGTATTTCGTGGATCTCTTTGCTAGCCTTATTTCTGTGGAATCTGAGAACAGATATTTCGGATCCCTTGGAAGACTATAGGGCCAAAGGAAATATCCTCCGATAAAAAAGAGAAAGAAGCTTTCTGAGAAACTTCTTTGTGTTCTGTGAAATCATCTCACAGAGTTACAGCTTTCCCCTCAAGAAGCCTTTCGCTAAGACAGTTCTTGTGGAATTGGCAAAGTGATATTTGGAAGCCCATAGAGGGCTATGGTGAAAAAGGAAATATCCTCACATGAAATCTGGAAAGAAGCTTTCTGAGAAACTCCTTAGTGTTCTGTTAATTCATCTCACAGAGTTACATCTGTATTTCGTGGATCTCTTTGCTGGCCTTATTTCTGTGGAATCTGAGGACAGATATTTCGGATCCCTTGGAAGACTATAGGGCCAATGGAAATATCCTCCGATAACAAAGAGAAAGAAGCTTTCTGAGAAATTTCTTTGTGTTCTGTGAAATCATCTCACAGAGTTACAGCTTTCCCCTCAAGAAGCCTTTCGCTAAGACAGTTCTTGTGGAATTGGCAAAGTGATATTTGGAAGCCCATAGAGGGCTATGGTGAAAAAGGAAATATCCTCAGATGAAATCTGGAAAGTAGCTTTCTGAGAAACTCCTTAGTGTTCTGTTAATTCATCTCACAGAGTTACATCTGTATTTCGTGGATCTCTTTGCTAGCCTTATTTCTGTGGAATCTGAGAACAGATATTTCGGATCCATTGGAAGACTATAGGGCCAAAGGAAATATCCTAAGATAACAAAGAGAAAGAAGCTTTCTGAGAAACTTCTTTGTGTTCTGTGAAATCATCTCACAGAGTTACAGCTTTCCCCTCAAGAAGCCTTTCGCTAAGACAGTTCTTGTGGAATTGGCAAAGTGATATTTGGAAGCCCATAGAGGGCTATGGTGAAAAAGGAAATATCCTCAGATGAAATCTGGAAAGAAGCTTTCTGAGAAACTGCTTAGTGTTCTGTTAATTCATCTCACAGAGTTACATCTGTATTTCGTGGATCTCTTTCCTAGCCTTATTTCTGTGGAATCTGAGAACAGATATTTCGGATCCCTTGGAAGACTATAGGGCCAAAGGAAATAACCTCCGATAACAAAGAGAAAGAAGCTTTCTGAGAAACTTCTTTGTGTTCTGTGAAATCATCTCACAGAGTTACAGCTTTCCCCTCAAGAAGCCTTTCCATAAGACAGTTCTTGTGGAATTGGCAAAGTGATATTTGGAAGCCCATAGAGGGCTATGGTGAAAAAGGAAATATCCTCAGATGAAATCTGGAAAGAAGCTTTCTGAGAAACTCCTTAGTGTTCTGTTAATTCATCTCACAGAGTTATATCTGTATTTCGTGGATCTCTTTGCTAGCCTTATTTCTGTGGAATCTGAGAACAGATATTTCGGATCCCTTGGAAGACTATAGGGCCAAAGGAAATATCCTCCGATAACAAACAGAAAGAAGCTTTCTGAGAAACTTCTTTGTGTTCTCTGAAATCATCTCACAGAGTTACAGCTTTCCCCTCAAGAAGCCTTTCGCTAAGACAGTTCTTGTGGAATTGGCAAAGTGATATTTGGAAGCCCATAGAGGGCTATGGTGAAAAAGGAAATATCCTCAGATGAAATCTGGAAAGTAGCTTTCTGAGAAACTGCTTAGTGTTCTGTTAATTCATCTCACAGAGTTACATCTGTATTTCGTGGATCTCTTTGCCAGCCTTTTTTCTGTGGTATCTGAGAACAGATATTTCGGATCCCTTGGAAGACTATAGGGCCAAAGGAAATATCCTGCGATAACAAAGAGAAAGAAGCTTTCTGAGAAACTTCTTTGTGTTCTGTGAAATCATCTCACAGAGTTACAGCTTTCCCCTCAGGAAGCCTTTCGCTAAGACAGTTCTTGTGGAATTGGCAAAGTGATATTTGGAAGCCCATGGAGGGCTATGGTGAAAAAGGAAATATCCTCACATGAAATCTGGAAAGAAGCTTTCTGAGAAACTCCTTAGTGTTCTGTTAATTCATCTCACAGAGTTACATCTGTATTTCGTGGATCTCTTTGCTAGCCTTATTTCTGTGGAATCTGAGAACAGATATTTCGGATCCCTTGGAAGACTATAGGGCCAAAGGAAATATCCTCCGATAACAAAGAGAAAGAAGCTTTCTGAGAAACGTCTTTGTGTTCTGTGAAATCATCTCACAGAGTTACAGCTTTCCCCTCAAGAAGCCTTTCGCTAAGACAGTTCTTGTGGAATTGGCAAAGTGATATTTGGAAGCCCATAGAGGGCTATGGTGAAAAAGGAAATATCCTCAGATGAAATCTGGAAAGAAGCTTTCTGAGAAACTGCTTAGTGTTCTGTTAATTCATCTCACAGAGTTACATCTGTATTTCGTGGATCTCTTTGCTAGCCTTATTTCTGTGGAATCTGAGAACCGATATTTCGGATCCCTTGGAAGACTATAGGGCCAAAGGAAATATCCTCCGATAACAAAGAGAAAGAAGCTTTCTGAGAAACTTCTTTGTGTTCTGTGAAATCATCTCACAGAGTTACAGCTTTCCCCTCAAGAAGCCTTTCGCTAAGACAGTTCTTGTGGAATTGGCAAAGTGATATTTGGAAGCCCATAGAGGGCTATGGTGAAAAAGGAAATATCCTCAGATGAAATCTGGAAAATAGCTTTCTGAGAAACTGCTTAGTGTTCTGTTAATTCATCTCACAGAGTTACATCTGTATTTCGTGGATCTCTTTGCTAGCCTTATTTCTGTGGAATCTGAGAACAGATATTTCGGATCCCTTGGAAGACTATAGGGCCAAAGGAAATATCCTGCGATAACAAAGAGAAAGAAGCTTTCTGAGAAACTTCTTTGTGTTCTGTGAAATCATCTCACAGAGTTACAGCTTTCCCCTCAAGAAGCCTTTCGCTAAGACAGTTCTTGTGGAATTGGCAAAGTGATATTTGGAAGCCCATGGAGGGCTATGGTGAAAAAGGAAATATCCTCACATGAAATCTGGAAAGAAGCTTTCTGAAAAACTCCTTAGTGTTCTCTTAATTCATCTCACAGAGTTACATCTGTATTTCGTGGATCTCTTTGCTAGCCTTATTTCTGTGGAATCTGAGAACAGATATTTCGGATCCCTTGGAAGACTATAGGGCCAAAGGAAATATCCTCCGATAACAAAGAGAAAGAAGCTTTCTGAGAAACGTCTTTGTGTTCTGTGAAATCATCTCACAGAGTTACAGCTTTCCCCTCAAGAAGCCTTTCGCTAAGACAGTTCTTGTGGAATTGGCAAAGTGATATTTGGAAGCCCATAGAGGGCTATGGTGAAAAAGGAAATATCCTCACATGAAATCTGGAAAGAAGCTTTCTGAGAAACTGCTTAGTGTTCTGTTAATTCATCTCACAGAGTTACATCTGTATTTCGTGGATCTCTTTGCTAGCCTTATTTCTGTGGAATCTGAGAACAGATATTTCGGATCCCTTGGAAGACTATAGGGCCAAAGGAAATATCCTCCGATAACAAAGAGAAAGAAGCTTTCTGAGAAACTTCTTTGTGTTCTGTGAAATCATCTCACAGAGTTACAGCTTTCCCCTCAAGAAGCCTTTCGCTAAGACAGTTCTTGTGGAATTGGCAAAGTGATATTTGGAAGCCCATAGAGGGCTATGGTGAAAAAGGAAATATCCTCAGATGAAATCTGGAAAATAGCTTTCTGAGAAACTGCTTAGTGTTCTGTTAATTCATCTCACAGAGTTACATCTGTATTTCGTGGATCTCTTTGCTAGCCTTATTTCTGTGGAATCTGAGAACAGATATTTCGGATCCCTTGGAAGACTATAGGGCCAAAGCAAATATCCTGCGATAACAAAGAGAAAGAAGCTTTCTGAGAAACTTCTTTGTGTTCTGTGAAATCATCTCACAGAGTTACAGCTTTCCCCTCAAGAAGCCTTTCGCTAAGACAGTTCTTGTGGAATTGGCAAAGTGATATTTGGAAGCCCATAGAGGGCTATGGTGAAAAAGGAAATATCCTCACATGAAATCTGGAAAGAAGCTTTCTGAGAAACTCCTTAGTGTTCTGTTAATTCATCTCACAGAGTTACATCTGTATTTCGTGGATCTCTTTGCTAGCCTTATTTCTGTGGAATCTGAGAACAGATATTTCGGATCCCTTGGAAGACTATAGGGCCAAAGGAAATATCCTCCGATAACAAAGAGAAAGAAGCTTTCTGAGAAACTTCTTTGTGTTCTGTGAAATCATCTCACAGAGTTACAGCTTTCCCCTCAAGAAGCCTTTCGCTAAGACAGTTCTTGTGGAATTGGCAAAGTGATATTTGGAAGCCCATAGAGGGCTGTGGTGAAAAAGGAAATATCCTCACATGAAATCTGGAAAGAAGCTTTCTGAGAAACTGCTTTGTGTTCTGTTAATTCATCTCACAGAGTTACATCTGTATTTCGTGGATCTCTTTGCTAGCCTTATTTCTGTGGAATCTGAGAACAGATATTTCGGATCCCTTGGAAGACTATAGGGCCAAAGGAAATATCCTCCGATAACAAAGAGAAAGAACCTTTCTGAGAAACTTCTTTGTGTTCTGTGAAATCATCTCACAGAGTTACAGCTTCCCCCTCAAGAAGCCTTTCGCTAAGACAGTTCTTGTGGAATTGGCAAAGTGATATTTGGAAGCCCATAGAGGGCTGTGGTGAAAAAGGAAATATCCTCACATGAAATCTGGAAAGAAGCTTTCTGAGAAACTGCTTTGTGTTCTGTTAATTCATCTCACAGAGTTACATCTGTATTTCGTGGATCTCTTTGCTAGCCTTATTTCTGTGGAATCTGAGAACAGATATTTCGGATCCCTTGGAAGACTATAGGGCCAAAGGAAATATCCTCCGATAACAAAGAGAAAGAAGCTTTCTGAGAAACTTCTTTGTGTTCTGTGAAATCATCTCACAGAGTTACAGCTTTCCCCTCAAGAAGCCTTTCGCTAAGACAGTTCTTGTGGAATTGGCAAAGTGATATTTGGAAGCCCATAGAGGGCTGTGGTGAAAAAGGAAATATCCTCACATGAAATCTGGAAAGAAGCTTTCTGAGAAACTGCTTTGTGTTCTGTTAATTCATCTCACAGAGTTACATCTGTATTTCTTGGATCTCTTTGCTAGCCTTATTTCTGTGGAATCTCAGAACAGATATTTCGGATCCCTTGGAAGACTATAGGGCCAAAGGAAATATCCTCCGATAACAAAGAGAAAGAAGCTTTCTGAGAAACTTCTTTGTGTTCTGTGAAATCATCTCACAGAGTTACAGCTTCCCCCTCAAGAAGCCTTTCGCTAAGACAGTTCTTGTGGAATTGGCAAAGTGATATTTGGAAGCCCATAGAGGGCTGTGGTGAAAAAGGAAATATCCTCACATGAAATCTGGAAAGAAGCTTTCTGAGAAACTGCTTAGTGTTCTGTTAATTCATCTCACAGAGTTACATCTGTATTTCGTGGATCTCTTTGCTAGCCTTATTTCTGTGGAATCTGAGAACAGATATTTCGGATCCCTTGGAAGACTATAGGGCCAAAGGAAATATCCTCCGATAACAAAGAGAAAGAAGCTTTCTGAGAAACTTCTTTGTGTTCTGTGAAATCATCTCACAGAGTTACAGCTTCCCCCTCAAGAAGCCTTTCGCTAAGACAGTTCTTGTGGAATTGGCAAAGTGATATTTGGAAGCCCATAGAGGGTTATGGTGAAAAAGGAAATATCCTCCGTTGAAATGTGGAAAGAAGCTTTCTGAGAAACTGCTTAGTGTTCTGTTAATTCATCTCACAGAGTTACATCTGTATTTCGTGGATCTCTTTGCTTGCCTTATTTCTGTGGAATCTGAGAACAGATATTTCGGATCCCTTGGAAGACTATAGGGCCAAATGAAATATCCTCGGATAACAAAGAGAAAGAAGCTTTCTGAGGAAATTCTTTGTGTTCTGTGAAATCATCTCACAGAGTTACAGCATTCCCCTCAAGAAGCCTTTCGCTAAGCCAGTTCTTGTGGAATTGGCAAAGTGATATTTGGAAGCCCATAGAGGGCTATGGTGAAAAAGGAAATATCCTCAGATGAAATCTGGAAAGAAGCTTTCTGAGAAACTGCTTAGTGTTCTGTTAATTCATCTCACAGAGTTACATCTGTATTTCGTGGATCTCTTTGCTAGCCTTATTTCTGTGGAATCTGAGAATAGATATTTCCGATCCCTTGGAAGACTATAGGGCCAAAGGAAATATCCTCCGATAACAAAGAGAAAGAAGCTTTCTAAGAAACTTCTTTGTTCTGTGAAATCATCTCACAGAGTTACAGCTTTCCCCTCAAGAAGCCTTGCGCTAAGACAGTTCTTGTGGAATTGGCAAAGTGATATTTGGAAGCCCATAGAGGGTTATGGTGAAAAAGGAAATATCCTCCGTTGAAATGTGGAAAGAAGCTTTCTGAGAAACTGCTTAGTGTTCTGTTAATTCATCTCACAGAGTTGCATCTGTATTTCGTGGATCTCTTTGCTTGCCTTATTTCTGTGGAATCTGAGAACAGATATTTCGGATCCCTTGGAAGACTATAGGGCCAAATGAAATATCCTCGGATAACAAAGAGAAAGAAGCTTTCTGAGGAAATTCTTTGTGTTCTGTGAAATCATCTCACAGAGTTACAGCATTCCCCTCAAGAAGCCTTTCGCTAAGCCAGTTCTTGTGGAATTGGCAAAGTGATATTTGGAAGCCCATAGAGGGCTATGGTGAAAAAGGAAATATCCTCACATGAAATCTGGAAAGAAGCTTTCTGAGAAACTCCTTAGTGTTCTGTTAATTCATCTCACAGAGTTACATCTGTATTTCGTGGATCTCTTTGCTAGCCTTATTTCTGTGGAATCTGAGAACAGATATTTCGGATCCCTTGGAAGACTATAGGGCCAAAGGAAATATCCTCCGATAAGAAAGAGAAAGAAGCTTTCTGAGAAACTTCTTTGTGTTCTGTGAAATCATCTCACAGAGTTACAGCTTTCCCCTCAAGAAGCCTTTCGCTAAGACAGTTCTTGTGGAATTGGCAAAGTGATATTTGGAAGCCCATAGAGGGCTGTGATGAAAAAGGAAATATCCTCACATGAAATCTGGAAAGAAGCTTTCTGAGAAACTGCTTTGTGTTCTGTTAATTCATCTCACAGAGTTACATCTGTATTTCGTGGATCTCTTTGCTAGCCTTATTTCTGTGGAATCTGAGAACAGATATTTCGGATCCCTTGGAAGACTATAGGGCCAAAGGAAATATCCTCCGATAACAAAGAGAAAGAAGCTTTCTGAGAAACTTCTTTGTGTTCTGTGAAATCATCTCACAGAGTTACAGCTTCCCCCTCAAGAAGCCTTTCGCTAAGACAGTTCTTGTGGAATTGGCAAAGTGATATTTGGAAGCCCATAGAGGGTTATGGTGAAAAAGGAAATATCCTCCGTTGAAATGTGGAAAGAAGCTTTCTGAGAAACTGCTTAGTGTTCTGTTAATTCATCTCACAGAGTTACATCTGTATTTCGTGGATCTCTTTGCTTGCCTTATTTCTGTGGAATCTGAGAACAGATATTTCGGATCCCTTGGAAGACTATAGGGCCAAATGAAATATCCTTGGATAACAAAGAGAAAGAAGCTTTCTGAGGAAATTCTTTGTGTTCTGTGAAATCATCTCACAGAGTTACAGCATTCCCCTCAAGAAGCCTTTCGCTAAGCCAGTTCTTGTGGAATTGGCAAAGTGATATTTGGAAGCCCATAGAGGGCTATGGTGAAAAAGGAAATATCCTCACATGAAATCTGGAAAGAAGCTTTCTGAGAAACTGCTTAGTGTTCTGTTAATTCATCTCACAGAGTTACATCTGTATTTCGTGGATCTCTTTGCTAGCCTTATTTCTGTGGAATCTGAGAACAGATATTTCCGATCCCTTGGAAGACTATAGGGCCAAAGGAAATATCCTCCGATAACAAAGAGAAAGAAGCTTTCTAAGAAACTTCTTTGTGTTCTGTGAAATCATCTCACAGAGTTACAGCTTTCCCCTCAAGAAGCCTTGCGCTAAGACAGTTCTTGTGGAATTGGCAAAGTGATATTTGGAAGCCCATAGAGGGCTATGGTCAAAAAGGAAATATCCTCACATGAAATCTGGAAAGAAGCTTTCTGAGTAACTCCTTAGTGTTCTGTTAATTCATCTCACAGAGTTACATCTGTATTTCGTGGATCTCTTTGCTAGCCTTATTTCTGTGGAATCTGAGAACAGATATTTCGGATCCCTTGGAAGACTATAGGGCCAAAGGAAATATCCTCCGATAACAAAGAGAAAGAAGCTTTCTGAGAAACTTCTTTGTGTTCTGTGAAATCATCTCACAGAGTTACAGCTTTCCCCCCAAGAAGCCTTTCGCTAAGACAGTTCTTGTGGAATTGACAAAGTGATATTTGGAAGCCCCTAGAGGGCTATGGTGAAAAAGGAAATATCCTCCCATGAAATCTGGAAAGAAGCTTTCTGAGAAACTGCTTAGTGTTCTGTTAATTCATCTCACAGAGTTACATCTGTATTTCGTGGATCTCTTTGCTAGCCTTATTTCTGTGGAATCTGAGAACAGATATTTCCGATCCCTTGGAAGACTATAGGGCCAAAGGAAATATCCTCCGATAACAAAGAGAAAGAAGCTTTCTAAGAAACTTCTTTGTGTTCTGTGAAATCATCTCACAGAGTTACAGCTTTCCCCTCAAGAAGCCTTGCGCTAAGACAGTTCTTGTGGAATTGGCAAAGTGATATTTGGAAGCCCATAGAGGGCTATGGTGAAAAAGGAAATATCCTCACATGAAATCTGGAAAGAAGCTTTCTGAGAAACTGCTTAGTGTTCTGTTAATTCATCTCACAGAGTTACATCTGTATTTCGTGGATCTCTTTGCTAGCCTTATTTCTGTGGTATCTGAGAACAGATATTTCGGATCCCTTGGAAGACTATAGGGCCAAAGGAAATATCCTCCGATAACAAAGAGAAAGAAGCTTTCTGAGAAACTTCTTTGTGTTCTGTGAAATCATCTCACAGAGTTACAGCTTTCCCCCCAAGAAGCCTTTCGCTAAGACAGTTCTTGTGGAATTGACAAAGTGATATTTGGAAGCCCCTAGAGGGCTATGGTGAAAAAGGAAATATCCTCACATGAAATCTGGAAAGAAGCTTTCTGAGAAACTGCTTAGTGTTCTGTTAATTCATCTCACAGAGTTACATCTGTATTTCGTGGATCTCTTTGCTAGCCTTATTTCTGTGGAATCTGAGAACAGATATTTCTGATCCCTTGGAAGACTATAGGGCCAAAGGAAATATCCTCCGATAACAAACAGAAAGAAGCTTTCTGAGAAACTTCTTTGTGTTCTGTGAAATCATCTCACAGAGTTACAGCTTTCCCCTCAAGAAGCCTTTCGCTAAGACAGTTCTTGTGGAATTGGCAAAGTGATATTTGGAAGCCCATAGAGGGTTATGGTGAAAAAGGAAATATCCTCCGTTGAAATGTGGAAAGAAGCTTTCTGAGAAACTGCTTAGTGTTCTGTTAATTCATCTCACAGAGTTGCATCTGTATTTCGTGGATCTCTTTGCTTGCCTTATTTCTGTGGAATCTGAGAACAGATATTTCGGATCCCTTGGAAGACTATAGGGCCTAATGAAATATCCTCGGATAACAAAGAGAAAGAAGCTTTCTGAGGAAATTCTTTTCGTTCTGTGAAATCATCTCACAGAGTTACAGCATTCCCCTCAAGAAGCCTTTCGCTAAGCCAGTTCTTGTGGAATTGGCAAAGTGATATTTGGAAGCCCATAGAGGGCTATGGTGAAAAAGGAAATATCCTCACATGAAATGTGGAAAGAAGCTTTCTGAGAAACTGCTTAGTGTTCTGTTAATTCATCTCACAGAGTTACATCTGTATTTCGTGGATCTCTTTGCTAGCCTTATTTCTGTGGAATCTGAGAACAGATATTTCGGATCCCTTGGAAGACTATATGGCCAAAGGAAATATCCTCCGATAACAAAGAGAAAGAAGCTTTCTGAGAAACTTCTTTGTGTTCTGTGAAATCATCTCACAGAGTTACAGCTTTCCCCTCAAGAAGCCTTTCGCTAAGACAGTTCTTGTGGAATTGGCAAAGTGATATTTGGAAGCCCATAGAGGGCTATGGTGAAAAAGGAAATATCCTCACATGAAATCTGGAAAGAAGCTTTCTGAGTAACTCCTTAGTGTTCTGTTAATTCATCTCACAGAGTTACATCTGTATTTCGTGGATCTCTTTGCTAGCCTTATTTCTGTGGAATCTGAGAACAGATATTTCGGATCCCTTGGAAGACTATAGGGCCAAAGGAAATATCCTCCGATAACAAACAGAAAGAAGCTTTCTGAGAAACTTCTTTGTGTTCTGTGAAATCATCTCACAGAGTTACAGCTTTCCCCTCAAGAAGCCTTTCGCTAAGACAGTTCTTGTGGAATTGGCAAAGTGATATTTGGAAGCCCATAGAGGGGTATGGTGAAGAAGGAATTATCCTCAAATGAAATCTGGAAAGAAGCTTTCTGAGAAACTGCTTAGTGTTCTGTTAATTCATCTCACAGAGTTACATCTGTATTTCGTGGATCTCTTTGCTAGCCTTATTTCTGTGGAATCTGAGAACAGATATTTCGGATCCCTTGGAAGACTATAGGGCCAAAGGAAATATCCTCCGATAACAAAGAGAAAGAAGCTATCTGAGAAACTTCTTTGTGTTCTGTGAAACCATCTCACAGAGTTACAGCTTTCCCCTCAAGAAGCCTTTCGCTAAGACAGTTCTTGTGGAATTGGCAAAGTGATATTTGGAAGCCCATAGAGGGCTATGGTGAAAAAGGAAATATCCTCACATGAAATGTGGAAAGAAGCTTTCTGAGAAACTGCTTAGTGTTCTGTTAATTCATCTCACAGAGTTACATCTGTATTTCGTGGATCTCTTTGCTAGCCTTATTTCTGTGGAATCTGAGAACAGATATTTCGGATCCCTTGGAAGACTATAGGGCCAAAGGAAATATCCTCCGATAACAAAGAGAAAGAAGCTTTCTGAGAAACTTCTTTGTGTTCTGTGAAATCATCTCACAGAGTTACAGCTTTCCCCTCAAGAAGCCTTTCGCTAAGACAGTTCTTGTGGAATTGGCAAAGTGATATTTGGAAGCCCATAGAGGGCTATGGTGAAAAAGGAAATATCCTCACATGAAATCTGGAAAGAAGCTTTCTGAGAAACTCCTTAGTGTTCTGTTAATTCATGTCACAGAGTTACATCTGTATTTCGTGGATCTCTTTGCTAGCCTTATTTCTGTGGAATCTGAGAACAGATATTTCCTTTCCCTTTGAAGACTATACGGCCAAAGGAAATATCCTCCGATAACAAAGAGAAAGAAGCTTTCTGAGAAACTTCTTTATGTTCTGTGAAATCATCTCACAGAGTTACAGCTTTCCCCTCAAGAAGCCTTTCGCTAAGACAGTTTTTGTGGAATTGGCAAAGTGATATTTGGAAGCCCCTAGAGGGCTGTGGTGAAAAAGGAAATATCCTCACATGAAATCTGGAACAAAGCTTTCTGAGAAACTGCTTTGTGTTCTGTTAATTCATCTCACAGAGTTACATCTGTATTTCGTGGATCTCTTTGCTTGCCTTATTTCTGTGGAATCTGAGAACAGATATTTCGGATCCCTTGGAAGACTATAGGGCCAAAGGAAATATCCTCCGATAACAAAGAGAAAGAAGCTTTCTGAGAAACTTCTTTGTGTTCTGTGAAATCATCTCACAGAGTTACAGCTTTCCCCTCAAGAAGCCTTTCGCTAAGACAGTTCTTGTGGAATTGGCAAAGTGATATTTGGAAGCCCATAGAGGGCTATGGTGAAAAAGGAAATATCCTCCGTTGAAATGTGTAAAGAAGCTTTCTGAGAAACTGCTTAGTGTTCTGTTAATTCATCTCACAGAGTTACATCTGTATTTCGTGGATCTCTTTGTTTGCCTTATTTCTGTGGAATCTGAGAACAGATATTTCAGATCCCTTGGAAGACTATAGGGCCAAATGAAATATCCTCGGATAACAAAGAGAAAGAAGCTTTCTGAGGAAATTCTTCGTGTTCTGTGAAATCATCTCACAGAGTTACAGCATTCCCCTCAAGAAGCCTTTCGCTAAGCCAGTTCTTGTGGAATTGGCAAAGTGATATTTGGAAGCCCATAGAGGGCTATGGTGAAAAAGGAAATATCCTCACATGAAATCTGGAAAGAAGCTTTCTGAGAAACTGCTTAGTGTTCTGTTAATTCATCTCACAGAGTTACATCTGTATTTCGTGGATCTCTTTGCTAGCCTTATTTCTGTGGAATCTGAGAACAGATATTTCCGATCCCTTGGAAGACTATAGGGCCAAAGGAAATATCCTCCGATAACAAAGAGAAAGAAGCTTTCTAAGAAACTTCTTTGTGTTCTGTGAAATCATCTCACAGAGTTACAGCTTTCCCCTCAAGAAGCCTTGCGCTAAGACAGTTCTTGTGGAATTGGCAAAGTGATATTTGGAAGCCCATAGAGGGCTGTGGTCAAAAAGGAAATATCCTCACATGAAATCTGGAAAGAAGCTTTCTGAGTAACTCCTTAGTGTTCTGTTAATTCATCTCACAGAGTTACATCTGTATTTCGTGGATCTCTTTGCTAGCCTTATTTCTGTGGAATCTGAGAACAGATATTTCGGATCCCTTGGAAGACTATAGGGCCAAAGGAAATATCCTCCGATAACAAAGAGAAAGAAGCTTTCTGAGAAACTTCTTTGTGTTCTGTGAAATCATCTCACAGAGTTACAGCTTTCCCCCCAAGAAGCCTTTCGCTAAGACAGTTCTTGTGGAATTGACAAAGTGATATTTGGAAGCCCCTAGAGGGCTATGGTGAAAAAGGAAATATCCTCCCATGAAATCTGGAAGGAAGCTTTCTGAGAAACTGCTTAGTGTTCTGTTAATTCATCTCACAGAGTTACATCTGTATTTCGTGGATCTCTTTGCTAGCCTTATTTCTGTGGAATCTGAGAACAGATATTTCCGATCCCTTGGAAGACTATAGGGCCAAAGGAAATATCCTCCGATAACAAAGAGAAAGAAGCTTTCTAAGAAACTTCTTTGTGTTCTGTGAAATCATCTCACAGAGTTACAGCTTTCCCCTCAAGAAGCCTTGCGCTAAGACAGTTCTTGTGGAATTGGCAAAGTGATATTTGGAAGCCCATAGAGGGCTATGGTCAAAAAGGAAATATCCTCACATGAAATCTGGAAAGAAGCTTTCTGAGAAACTGCTTAGTGTTCTGTTAATTCATCTCACAGAGTTACATCTGTATTTCGTGGATCTCTTTGCTAGCCTTATTTCTGTGGAATCTGAGAACAGATATTTCGGATCCCTTGGAAGACTATAGGGCCAAAGGAAATATCCTCCGATAACAAAGAGAAAGAAGCTTTCTGAGAAACTTCTTTGTGTTCTGTGAAATCATCTCACAGAGTTACAGCTTTCCCCCCAAGAAGCCTTTCGCTAAGACAGTTCTTGTGGAATTGACAAAGTGATATTTGGAAGCCCCTAGAGGGCTATGGTGAAAAAGGAAATATCCTCACATGAAATCTGGAAAGAAGCTTTCTGAGAAACTGCTTAGTGTTCTGTTAATTCATCTCACAGAGTTACATCTGTATTTCGTGGATCTCTTTGCTAGCCTTATTTCTGTGGAATCTGAGAACAGATATTTCTGATCCCTTGGAAGACTATAGGGCCAAAGGAAATATCCTCCGATAACAAACAGAAAGAAGCTTTCTGAGAAACTTCTTTGTGTTCTGTGAAATCATCTCACAGAGTTACAGCTTTCCCCTCAAGAAGCCTTTCGCTAAGACAGTTCTTGTGGAATTGGCAAAGTGATATTTGGAAGCCCATAGAGGGTTATGGTGAAAAAGGAAATATCCTCCGTTGAAATGTGGAAAGAAGCTTTCTGAGAAACTGCTTAGTGTTCTGTTAATTCATCTCACAGAGTTGCATCTGTATTTCGTGGATCTCTTTGCTTGCCTTATTTCTGTGGAATCTGAGAACAGATATTTCGGATCCCTTGGAAGACTATAGGGCCTAATGAAATATCCTCGGATAACAAAGAGAAAGAAGCTTTCTGAGGAAATTCTTTTCGTTCTGTGAAATCATCTCACAGAGTTACAGCATTCCCCTCAAGAAGCCTTTCGCTAAGCCAGTTCTTGTGGAATTGGCAAAGTGATATTTGGAAGCCCATAGAGGGCTATGGTGAAAAAGGAAATATCCTCACATGAAATGTGGAAAGAAGCTTTCTGAGAAACTGCTTAGTGTTCTGTTAATTCATCTCACAGAGTTACATCTGTATTTCGTGGATCTCTTTGCTAGCCTTATTTCTGTGGAATCTGAGAACAGATATTTCGGATCCCTTGGAAGACTATAGGGCCAAAGGAAATATCCTCCGATAACAAAGAGAAAGAAGCTTTCTGAGAAACTTCTTTGTGTTCTGTGAAATCATCTCACAGAGTTACAGCTTTCCCCTCAAGAAGCCTTTCGCTAAGACAGTTCTTGTGGAATTGGCAAAGTGATATTTGGAAGCCCATAGAGGGCTATGGTGAAAAAGGAAATATCCTCACATGAAATCTGGAAAGAAGCTTTCTGAGTAACTCCTTAGTGTTCTGTTAATTCATCTCACAGAGTTACATCTGTATTTCGTGGATCTCTTTGCTAGCCTTATTTCTGTGGAATCTGAGAACAGATATTTCGGATCCCTTGGAAGACTATAGGGCCAAAGGAAATATCCTCCGATAACAAACAGAAAGAAGCTTTCTGAGAAACTTCTTTGTGTTCTGTGAAATCATCTCACAGAGTTACAGCTTTCCCCTCAAGAAGCCTTTCGCTAAGACAGTTCTTGTGGAATTGGCAAAGTGATATTTGGAAGCCCATAGAGGGGTATGGTGAAGAAGGAATTATCCTCAAATGAAATGTGTAAAGAAGCTTTCTGAGAAACTGCTTAGTGTTCTGTTAATTCATCTCACAGAGTTACATCTGTATTTCGTGGATCTCTTTGCTAGCCTTATTTCTGTGGAATCTGAGAACAGATATTTCGGATCCCTTGGAAGACTATAGGGCCAAAGGAAATATCCTCCGATAACAAAGAGAAAGAAGCTATCTGAGAAACTTCTTTGTGTTCTGTGAAACCATCTCACAGAGTTACAGCTTTCCCCTCAAGAAGCCTTTCGCTAAGACAGTTCTTGTGGAATTGGCAAAGTGATATTTGGAAGCCCATAGAGGGCTATGGTGAAAAAGGAAATATCCTCACATGAAATGTGGAAAGAAGCTTTCTGAGAAACTGCTTAGTGTTCTGTTAATTCATCTCACAGAGTTACATCTGTATTTCGTGGATCTCTTTGCTAGCCTTATTTCTGTGGAATCTGAGAACAGATATTTCGGATCCCTTGGAAGACTATAGGGCCAAAGGAAATATCCTCCGATAACAAAGAGAAAGAAGCTTTCTGAGAAACTTCTTTGTGTTCTGTGAAATCATCTCACAGAGTTACAGCTTTCCCCTCAAGAAGCCTTTCGCTAAGACAGTTCTTGTGGAATTGGCAAAGTGATATTTGGAAGCCCATAGAGGGCTATGGTGAAAAAGGAAATATCCTCACATGAAATCTGGAAAGAAGCTTTCTGAGAAACTCCTTAGTGTTCTGTTAATTCATGTCACAGAGTTACATCTGTATTTCGTGGATCTCTTTGCTAGCCTTATTTCTGTGGAATCTGAGAACAGATATTTCCTTTCCCTTTGAAGACTATAGGGCCAAAGGAAATATCCTCCGATAACAAAGAGAAAGAAGCTTTCTGAGAAACTTCTTTATGTTCTGTGAAATCATCTCACAGAGTTACAGCTTTCCCCTCAAGAAGCCTTTCGCTAAGACAGTTTTTGTGGAATTGGCAAAGTGATATTTGGAAGCCCCTAGAGGGCTGTGGTGAAAAAGGAAATATCCTCACATGAAATCTGGAAAGAAGCTTTCTGAGAAACTGCTTTGTGTTCTGTTAATTCATCTCACAGAGTTACATCTGTATTTCGTGGATCTCTTTGCTTGCCTTATTTCTGTGGAATCTGAGAACAGATATTTCGGATCCCTTGGAAGACTATAGGGCCAAAGGAAATATCCTCCGATAACAAAGAGAAAGAAGCTTTCTGAGAAACTTCTTTGTGTTCTGTGAAATCATCTCACAGAGTTACAGCTTTCCCCTCAAGAAGCCTTTCGCTAAGACAGTTCTTGTGGAATTGGCAAAGTTATATTTGGAAGCCCATAGAGGGCTATGGTGAAAAAGGAAATATCCTCCGTTGAAATGTGTAAAGAAGCTTTCTGAGAAACTGCTTAGTGTTCTGTTAATTCATCTCACAGAGTTACATCTGTATTTCGTGGATCTCTTTGTTTGCCTTATTTCTGTGGAATCTGAGAACAGATATTTCAGATCCCTTGGAAGACTATAGGGCCAAATGAAATATCCTCGGATAACAAAGAGAAAGAAGCTTTCTGAGGAAATTCTTTGTGTTCTGTGAAATCATCTCACAGAGTTACAGCATTCCCCTCAAGAAGCCTTTCACTAAGCCAGTTCTTGTGGAATTGGCAAAGTGATATTTGGAAGCCCATAGAGGGCTATGGTGAAAAAGGAAATATCCTCAGATGAAATCTGGAAAGAAGCTTTCTGAGAAACTGCTTAGTGTTCTGTTAATTCATCTCACAGAGTTACATCTGTATTTCGTGGATCTCTTTGCTAGCCTTATTTCTGTGGAATCTGAGAACAGATATTTCGGATCCCTTGGAAGACTATAGGGCCAAAGGAAATATCCTCCGATAACAAAGAGAAAGAAGCTTTCTGAGAAACTTCTTTGTGTTCTGTGAAATCATCTCACAGAGTTACAGCATTCCCCTCAAGAAGCCTTTCGCTAAGACAGTTCTGGTGGAATTGGCAAAGTGATATTTGGAAGCCCATAGAGGGCTATGGTGAAAAAGGAAATATCCTCACATGAAATCTGGAAAGAAGCTTTCTGAGAAACTGCTTAGTGTTCTGTTAATTCATCTCACAGAGTTACATATGTATTTCGTGGATCTCTTTGCTAGCCTTATTTATGTGGAATCTGAGAACAGATATTTCGGATCCCTTGGAAGACTATAGGGCCAAAGGAAATATCCTGCGATAACAAAGAGAAAGAAGCTTTCTGAGAAACTTCTTTGTGTTCTGTGAAATCATCTCACAGAGTTACAGCTTTCCCCTCAAGAAGCCTTTCGCTAAGACAGTTCTTGTGGAATTGGCAAAGTGATATTTGGAAGCCCTTAGAGGGCTATGGTGAAAAAGGAAATATCCTCAGATGAAATCTGGAAAGTAGCTTTCTGAGAAACTGCTTAGTGTTCTGTTAATTCATCTCACAGAGTTACATCTGTATTTCGTGGATCTCTTTGCTAGCCTTATTTCTGTGGAATCTGAGAACAGATATTTCGGATCCCTTGGAAGACTATAGGGCCAAAGGAAATATCCTGCGATAACAAAGAGAAAGAAGCTTTCTGAGAAACTTCTTTGTGTTCTGTGAAATCATCTCACAGAGTTACAGCTTTCCCCTCAAGAAGCCTTTCGCTAAGACAGTTCTTGTGGAATTGGCAAAGTGATATTTGGAAGCCCATAGAGGGCTGTGGTGAAAAAGGAAATATCCTCACATGAAATCTGGAAAGAAGCTTTCTGAGAAACTGCTTTGTGTTCTGTTAATTCATCTCACAGAGTTACATCTGTATTTCGTGGATCTCTTTGCTAGCCTTATTTCTGTGGAATCTGAGAACAGATATTTCGGATCCCTTGGAAGACTATAGGGCCAAAGGAAATATCCTCCGATAACAAAGAGAAAGAAGCTTTCTGAGAAACGTCTTTGTGTTCTGTGAAATCATCTCACAGAGTTACAGCTTTCCCCTCAAGAAGCCTTTCGCTAAGACAGTTCTTGTGGAATTGGCAAAGTGATATTTGGAAGCCCATAGAGGGCTATGGTGAAAAAGGAAATATCCTCACATGAAATCTGGAAAGAAGCTTTCTGAGAAACTCCTTAGTGTTCTGTTAATTCATCTCACAGAGTTACATCTGTATTTCGTGGATCTCTTTGCTAGCCTTATTTCTGTGGAATCTGATAACAGATATTTCGGATCCCTTGGAAGACTATAGGGCCAAAGGAAATATCCTCCGATAACAAAGAGAAAGAAGCTTTCTGAGAAACTTCTTTGTGTTCTGTGAAATCATCTCACAGAGTTACAGCTTTCCCCTCAAGAAGCCTTTCGCTAAGACAGTTCTTGTGGAATTGGCAAAGTGATATTTGGAAGCCCATAGTGGGCTGTGGTGAAAAAGGAAATATCCTCACATGAAATCTGGAAAGAAGCTTTCTGAGAAACTGCTTTCTGTTCTGTTAATTCATCTCACAGAGTTACATCTGTGTTTCGTGGATCTCTTTGCTAGCCTTATTTCTGTGGAATCTGAGAACAGATATTTCGGATCCCTTGGAAGACTATAGGGCCAAAGGAAATATCCTCCGATAACAAAGAGAAAGAAGCTTTCTGAGAAACGTGTTTGTGTTCTGTGAAATCATCTCACAGAGTTACAGCTTTCCCCTCAAGAAGCCTTTCGCTAAGACAGTTCTTGTGGAATTGGCAAAGTGATATTTGGAAGCCCATAGAGGGCTATGGTGAAAAAGGAAATATCCTCACATGAAATCTGGAAAGAAGCTTTCTGAGAAACTGCTTAGTGTTCTGTTAATTCATCTCACAGAGTTACATCTGTATTTCGTGGATCTCTTTGCTAGCCTTATTTCTGTGGAATCTGAGAACAGATATTTCGGATCCCTTGGAAGACTATAGGGCCAAAGGAAATATCCTCCGATAACAAAGAGAAAGAAGCTTTCTGAGAAACTTCTTTGTGTTCTGTGAAATCATCTCACAGAGTTACAGCTTTCCCCTCAAGAAGCCTTTCGCTAAGACAGTTCTTGTGGAATTGGCAAAGTGATATTTGGAAGCCCACAGAGGGCTATGGTGAAAAAGGAAATATCCTCAGATGAAATCTGGAAAATAGCTTTCTGAGAAACTGCTTAGTGTTCTGTTAATTCATCTCACAGAGTTACATCTGTATTTCGTGGATCTCTTTGCTAGCCTTATTTCTGTGGAATCTGAGAACAGATATTTCGGATCCCTTGGAAGACTATAGGGCCAAAGGAAATATCCTGCGATAACAAAGAGAAAGAAGCTTTCTGAGAAACTTCTTTGTGTTCTGTGAAATCATCTCACAGAGTTACAGCTTTCCCCTCAAGAAGCCTTTCGCTAAGACAGTTCTTGTGGAATTGGCAAAGTGATATTTGGAAGCCCATAGAGGGCTATGGTGAAAAAGGAAATATCCTCACATGAAATCTGGAAAGAAGCTTTCTGAGAAACTCCTTAGTGTTCTGTTAATTCATCTCACAGAGTTACATCTGTATTTCGTGGATCTCTTTGCTAGCCTTATTTCTGTGGAATCTGAGAACAGATATTTCGGATCCCTTGGAAGACTATAGGGCCAAAGGAAATATCCTCCGATAACAAAGAGAAAGAAGCTTTCTGAGAAACTTCTTTGTGTTCTGTGAAATCATCTCACAGAGTTACAGCTTTCCCCTCAAGAAGCCTTTCGCTAAGACAGTTCTTGTGGAATTGGCAAAGTGATATTTGGAAGCCCATAGAGGGCTGTGGTGAAAAAGGAAATATCCTCACATGAAATCTGGAAAGAAGCTTTCTGAGAAACTGCTTTGTGTTCTGTTAATTCATCTCACAGAGTTACATCTGTATTTCGTGGATCTCTTTGCTAGCCTTATTTCTGTGGAATCTGAGAACAGATATTTCGGATCCCTTGGAAGACTATAGGGCCAAAGGAAATATCCTCCGATAACAAAGAGAAAGAAGCTTTCTGAGAAACTTCTTTGTGTTCTGTGAAATCATCTCACAGAGTTACAGCTTCCCCCTCAAGAAGCCTTTCGCTAAGACAGTTCTTGTGGAATTGGCAAAGTGATATTTGGAAGCCCATAGAGGGTTATGGTGAAAAAGGAAATATCCTCCGTTGAAATGTGGAAAGAAGCTTTCTGAGAAACTGCTTAGTGTTCTGTTAATTCATCTCACAGAGTTACATCTGTATTTCGTGGATCTCTTTGCTTGCCTTATTTCTGTGGAATCTGAGAACAGATATTTCGGATCCCTTGGAAGACTATAGGGCCAAATGAAATATCCTCGGATAACAAAGAGAAAGAAGCTTTCTGAGGAAATTCTTTGTGTTCTGTGAAATCATCTCACAGAGTTACAGCATTCCCCTCAAGAAGCCTTTCGCTAAGCCAGTTCTTGTGGAATTGGCAAAGTGATATTTGGAAGCCCATAGAGGGCTATGGTGAAAAAGGAAATATCCTCACATGAAATCTGGAAAGAAGCTTTCTGAGAAACTGCTTAGTGTTCTGTTAATTCATCTCACAGAGTTACATCTGTATTTCGTCGATCTCTTTGCTAGCCTTATTTCTGTGGAATCTGAGAATAGATATTTCCGATCCCTTGGAAGACTATAGGGCCAAAGGAAATATCCTCCGATAACAAAGAGAAAGAAGCTTTCTAAGAAACTTCTTTGTGTTCTGTGAAATCATCTCACAGAGTTACAGCGTTCCCCTCAAGAAGCCTTGCGCTAAGACAGTTCTTGTGGAATTGGCAAAGTGATATTTGGAAGCCCATAGAGGGCTATGGTCAAAAAGGAAATATCCTCACATGAAATCTGGAAAGAAGCTTTCTGAGTAACTCCTTAGTGTTCTGTTAATTCATCTCACAGAGTTACATCTGTATTTCGTGGATCTCTTTGCTAGCCTTATTTCTGTGGAATCTGAGAACAGATATTTCGGATCCCTTGGAAGACTATAGGGCCAAAGGAAATATCCTCCGATAACAAAGAGAAAGAAGCTTTCTGAGAAACTTCTTTGTGTTCTGTGAAATCATCTCACAGAGTTACAGCTTTCCCCTCAAGAAGCCTTTCGCTAAGACAGTTCTTGTGGAATTGGCAAAGTGATATTTGGAAGCCCCTAGTGGGCTATGGTGAAAAAGGAAATATCCTCACATGAAATCTGGAAAGAAGCTTTCTGAGAAACTCCTTAGTGTTCTGTTAATTCATCTCACAGAGTTACATCTGTATTTCGTGGATCTCTTTGCTAGCCTTATTTCTGTGGAATCTGAGAACAGATATTTCTGATCCCTTGGAAGACTATAGGGCCAAAGGAAATATCCTCCGATAACAAACAGAAAGAAGCTTTCTGAGATACTTCTTTGTGTTCTGTGAAATCATCTCACAGAGTTACAGCTTTCCCCTCAAGAAGCCTTTCGCTAAGACAGTTCTTGTGGAATTGGCAAAGTGATATTTGGAAGCCCATAGAGGGTTATGGTGAAAAAGGAAATATCCTCCGTTGAAATGTGGAAAGAAGCTTACTGAGAAACTGCGTAGTGTTCTGTTAATTCATCTCAGAGAGTTGCATCTGTATTTCGTGGATCTCTTTGCTTGCCTTATTTCTGTGGAATCTGAGAACAGATATTTCGGATCCCTTGGAAGACTACAGGGCCAAATGAAATATCCTCGGATAACAAAGAGAAAGAAGCTTTCTGAGGAAATTCTTTTCGTTCTGTGAAATCATCTCACAGAGTTACAGCATTCCCCTCAAGAAGCCTTTCGCTAAGCCAGTTCTTGTGGAATTGGCAAAGTGATATTTGGAAGCCCATAGAGGGGTATGGTGAAGAAGGAAATATCCTCAAATGAAATCTGGAAAGAAGCTTTCTGAGAAACTGCTTAGTGTTCTGTTAATTCATCTCACAGAGTTACATCTGTATTTCGTGGATCTCTTTGCTAGCCTTATTTCTGTGGAATCTGAGAACAGATATTTCGGATCCCTTGGAAGACTATAGGGCCAAAGGAAATATCCTCCGATAACAAAGAGAAAGAAGCTTTCTGAGAAACTTCTTTGTGTTCTGTGAAACCATCTCACAGAGTTACAGCTTTCCCCTCAAGAAGCCTTTCGCTAAGACAGTTCTTGTGGAATTGGCAAAGTGATATTTGGAAGCCCCTAGAGGGCTATGGTGAAAAAGGAAATATCCTCACATGAAATCTGGAAAGAAGCTTTCTGAGAAACTCCTTAGTGTTCTGTTAATTCATCTCACAGAGTTACATCTGTATTTCGTGGATCTCTTTGCTAGCCTTATTTCTGTGGAATCTGAGAACAGATATTTCGGATCCCTTGGAAGACTATAGGGCCAAAGGAAATATCCTGCGATAACAAAGAGAAAGAAGCTTTCTGAGAAACTTCTTTGTATTCTGTGAAATCATCTCACAGAGTTACAGCTTTCCCCTCAAGAAGCCTTTCGCTAAGACAGTTCTTGTGGAATTGGCAAAGTGATATTTGGAAGCCCATAGAGGGCTATGGTCAAAAAGGAAATATCCTCCGTTGAAATGTGGAAAGAAGCTTTCTGAGAAACTGCTTAGTGTTCTGTTAATTCATCTCACAGAGTTACATCTGTATTTCGTGGATCTCTTTGCTAGCCTTATTTCTGTGGAATCTGAGAACAGATATTTCGGATCCCTTGGAAGACTATAGGGCCAAAGGAAATATCCTCCGACAACAAAGAGAAAGAAGATTTCTGAGAAACTTCTTTGTGTTCTGTGAAATCATCTCACAGAGTTACAGCTTTCCCCTCAAGAAGCCTTTCGCTAAGACAGTTCTTGTGGAATTGGCAAAGTGATATTTGGAAGCCCATAGAGGGGTATGGTGAAGAAGGAAATATCCTCAAATGAAATCTGGAAAGAAGCTTTCTGAGAAACTGCTTAGTGTTCTGTTAATTCATCTCACAGAGTTACATCTGTATTTCGTGGATCTCTTTGCTAGCCTTATTTCTGTGGAATCTGAGAACAGATATTTCGGATCCCTTGGAAGACTATAGGGCCAAAGGAAATATCCTACGATAACAAAGAGAAAGAAGCTTTCTGAGAAACTTCTTTGTGTTCTGTGAAACCATCTCACAGAGTTACAGCTTTCCCCTCAAGAAGCCTTTCGCTAAGACAGTTCTTGTGGAATTGGCAAAGTGATATTTGGAAGCCCATAGAGGGCTATGGTGAAAAAGGAAATATCCTCACATGAAATGTGGAAAGAAACTTTCTGAGAAACTGCTTAGTGTTCTGTTAATTCATCTCACAGAGTTACATCTGTATTTCGTGGATCTCTTTGCTAGCCTTATTTCTGTGGAATCTGAGAACAGATATTTCGGATCCCTTGGAAGACTATAGGGCCAAAGGAAATATCCTCCGATAACAAAGAGAAAGAAGCTTTCTGAGAAACTTCTTTGTGTTCTGTGAAATCATCTCACAGAGTTACAGCTTTCCCCTCAAGAAGCCTTTCGCTAAGACAGTTCTTGTGGAATTGGCAAAGTGATATTTGGAATCCCATAGAGGGCTATGGTGAAAAAGGAAATATCCTCACATGAAATCTGGAAAGAAGCTTTCTGAGAAACTCCTTAGTGTTCTGTTAATTCATGTCACAGAGTTACATCTGTATTTCGTGGATCTCTTTGCTAGCCTTATTTCTGTGGAATCTGAGAACAGATATTTCCTTTCCCTTTGAAGACTATACGGCCAAAGGAAATATCCTCCGATAACAAAGAGAAAGAAGCTTTCTGAGAAACTTCTTTGTGTTCTGTGAAATCATCTCACAGAGTTACAGCATTCCCCTCAAGAAGCCTTTCGCTAAGACAGTTCTTGTGGAATTGGCAAACTGATATTTGGAAGCCCATAGAGGGCTACGGTGAAAAAGGCAATATCCTCACATGAAATCTGGAAAGAATCTTTCTGAGAAACTGCTTAGTGTTCTGTTAATTCATCTCACAGAGTTACATCTGTATTTCGTGGATCTCTTTGCTAGCCTTATTTCTGTGGAATCTGAGAACCGATATTTCGGATCCCTTGGAAGACTATAGGGCCAAAGGAAATATCCTAAGATAACAAAGAGAAAGAAGCTTTCTGAGAAATTTCTTTGTGTTCTGTGAAATCATCTCACAGAGTTACAGCTTTCCCGTCAAGAAGCCTTTCGCTAAGACAGTTCTTGTGGAATTGGCAAAGTGATATTTGGAAGCCCATAGAGGGCTACGGTGAAAAAGGAAATATCCTCACATGAAATCTGGAAAGAAGCTTTCTGAGAAACTGCTTAGTGTTCTGTTAATTCATCTCACAGAGTTACATCTGTATTTCGTGGATCTCTTTGCTAGCCTTATTTCTGTGGAATCTGAGGACAGATGTTTCGGATCCCTTGGAAGACTATAGGGCCAAAGGAAATATCCTAAGATAACAAAGAGAAAGAAGCTTTCTGAGAAACTTCTTTGTGTTCTTTGAAATCATCTCACAAAGTTACAGCTTTCCCCTCAAGAAGCCTTTCGCTAAGACAGTTCTTGTGGAATTGGCAAAGTGATATTTGGAAGCCCATAGAGAGCTGTGGTGAAAAAGGAAATATCCTCCGTTGAAATGTGGAAAGAAGCTTTCTGAGAAACTGCTTAGTGTTCTGTTAATTCATCTCACAGAGTTACATCTGTATTTCGTGGATCTCTTTGCTAGCCTTATTTCTGTGGAATCTGAGAACAGATATTTCGGATCCCTTGGAAGACTATAGGGCCAAAGGAAATATCCTCCGATAACAAAGAGAAAGAAGCTTTCTGAGAAACTTCTTTGTGTTCTGTGAAACCATCTCACAGAGTTACAGCTTTCCCCTCAAGAAGCCTTTCGCTAAGACAGTTCTTGTGGAATTGGCAAAGTGATATTTGGAAGCCCATAGAGGGCTATGGTGAAAAAGGAAATATCCTCACATGAAATGTGGAAAGAAGCTTTCTGAGAAACTGCTTAGTGTTCTGTTAATTCATCTCACAGAGTTACATCTGTATTTCGTGGATCTCTTTGCTAGCCTTATTTCTGTGGAATCTGAGAACAGATATTTCGGATCCCTTGGAAGACTATAGGGCCAAAGGAAATATCCTCCGATAACAAAGAGAAAGAAGCTTTCTGAGAAACTTCTTTGTGTTCTGTGAAATCATCTCACAGAGTTACAGCTTTCCCCTCAAGAAGCCTTTCGCTAAGACAGTTCTTGTGGAATTGGCAAAGTGATATTTGGAATCCCATAGAGGGCTATGGTGAAAAAGGAAATATCCTCACATAAAATCTGGAAAGAAGCTTTCTGAGAAACTCCTTAGTGTTCTGTTAATTCATCTCACAGAGTTACATCTGTATTTCGTGGATCTCTTTGCTAGCCTTATTTCTGTGGAATCTGAGAACAGATATTTCCTTTCCCTTTGAAGACTATACGGCCAAAGGAAATATCCTCCGATAACAAAGAGAAAGAAGCTTTCTGAGAAACTTCTTTGTGTTCTGTGAAATCATCTCACAGAGTTACAGCATTCCCCTCAAGAAGCCTTTCGCTAAGACAGTTCTTGTGGAATTGGCAAACTGATATTTGGAAGCCCATAGAGGGCTACGGTGAAAAAGGCAATATCCTCACATGAAATCTGGAAAGAAGCTTTCTGAGAAACTGCTTAGTGTTCTGTTAATTCATCTCACAGAGTTACATCTGTATTTCGTGGATCTCTTTGCTAGCCTTATTTCTGTGGAATCTGAGAACCGATATTTCGGATCCCTTGGAAGACTATAGGGCCAAAGGAAATATCCTAAGATAACAAAGAGAAAGAAGCTTTCTGAGAAATTTCTTTGTGTTCTGTGAAATCATCTCACAGAGTTACAGCTTTCCCGTCAAGAAGCCTTTCGCTAAGACAGTTCTTGTGGAATTGGCAAAGTGATATTTGGAAGCCCATAGAGGGCTACGGTGAAAAAGGAAATATCCTCACATGAAATCTGGAAAGAAGCTTTCTGAGAAACTGCTTAGTGTTCTGTTAATTCATCTCACAGAGTTACATCTGTATTTCGTGGATCTCTTTGCTAGCCTTATTTCTGTGGAATCTGAGAACAGATGTTTCGGATCCCTTGGAAGACTATAGGGCCAAAGGAAATATCCTAAGATAACAAAGAGAAAGAAGCTTTCTGAGAAACTTCTTTGTGTTCTTTGAAATCATCTCACAAAGTTACAGCTTTCCCCTCAAGAAGCCTTTCGCTAAGACAGTTCTTGTGGAATTGGCAAAGTGATATTTGGAAGCCCATAGAGAGCTGTGGTGAAAAAGGAAATATCCTCCGTTGAAATGTGGAAAGAAGCTTTCTGAGAAACTGCTTAGTGTTCTGTTAATTCATCTCACAGAGTTACATCTGTATTTCGTGGATCTCTTTGCTAGCCTTATTTCTGTGGAATCTGAGAACAGATATTTCGGATCCCTTGGAAGACTATAGGGCCAAAGGAAATATCCTCCGATAACAAAGAGAAAGAAGCTTTCTGAGAATCTTCTTTGTGTTCTGTGAAATCATCTCACAGAGTTACAGCTTTCCCCTCAAGAAGCCTTTCGCTAAGACAGTTCTTGTGGAATTGGCAAAGTGATATTTGGAAGCCCATAGAGGGCTATGGTCAAAAAGGAAATATCCTCACATGAAATCTGGAAAGAAGCTTTCTGAGAAATTGCTTAGTGTTCTGTTAATTCATCTCACAGAGTTACATCTGTATTTCGTGGATCTCTTTGCTAGCCTTATTTCTGTGGAATCTGAGAACAGATATTTCGGATCCCTTGGAAGACTATAGGGCCAAAGGAAATATCCTCCGATAACAAAGAGAAAGAAGCTTTCTGAGAAACTTCTTTGTGTTCTGTGAAATCATCTCACAGAGTTACAGCTTTCCCCTCAAGAAGCCTTTCGCTAAGACAATTGTTGTGGAATTGGCAAAGTGATATTTGGAAGCCCATAGAGGGCTATGGTGAAAAAGGAAATATCCTCCGTTGAAATGTGGAAAGAAGCTTTCTGAGAAACTGCTTAGTGTTCTGTTAATTCATCTCACAGAGGTACATCTGTATTTCGTGGATCTCTTTGCTAGCCTTATTTCTGTGGAATCTGAGAACAGATATTTCGGATCCCTTGGAAGACTATAGGGCCAAAGGAAATATCCTCCGATAACAAAGAGAAAGAAGCTTTCTGAGAAACTTCTTTGTGTTCTGTGAAATCATCTCACAGAGTTACAGCTTTCCCCTCAAGAAGCCTTTCGCTAAGACAGTTCTTGTGGAATTGGCAAAGTGATATTTGGAAGCCGATAGAGGGATACGGTGAAAAAGGAAATATCCTCACATGAAATCTGGAAAGAAGCTTTCTGAGAAATTGCTTAGTGTTCTGTTAATTCATCTCACAGAGTTACATCTGTATTTCGTGGATCTCTTTGCTAGCCTTATTTCTGTGGAATCTGAGAACAGATATTTCGGATCCCTTGGAAGACTATAGGGCCAAAGGAAATATCCTAAGATAACAAAGAGAAAGAAGCTTTCTGAGAAACTTCTTTGTGTTCTTTGAAATCATCTCACAAAGTTACAGCTTTCCCCTCAAGAAGCCTTTCGCTAAGACAGTTCTTGTGGAATTGGCAAAGTGATATTTGGAAGCCCATAGAGAGCTGTGGTGAAAAAGGAAATATCCTCCGTTGAAATGTGGAAAGAAGCTTTCTGAGAAACTGCTTAGTGTTCTGTTAATTCATCTCACAGAGTTACATCTGTATTTCGTGGATCTCTTTGCTAGCCTTATTTCTGTGGAATCTGAGAACAGATATTTCGGATCCCTTGGAAGACTATAGGGCCAAAGGAAATATCCTCCGATAACAAAGAGAAAGAAGCTTTCTGAGAAACTTCTTTGTGTTCTGTGAAATCATCTCACAGAGTTACAGCTTTCCCCTCAAGAAGCCTTTCGCTAAGACAGTTCTTGTGGAATTGGCAAAGTGATATTTGGAAGCCCATAGAGGGCTATGGTGAAAAAGGAAATATCCTCACATGAAATGTGGAAAGAAGCTTTCTGAGAAACTGCTTAGTGTTCTGTTTATTCATCTCACAGAGTTACATCTGTATTTCGTGGATCTCTTTGCTAGCCTTATTTCTGTGGAATCTGAGAACAGATATTTCGGATCCCTTGGAAGACTATAGGGCCAAAGGAAATATCCTCCGATAACAAAGAGAAAGAAGCTTTCTGAGAAACTTCTTTGTGTTCTGTGAAATCATCTCACAGAGTTACAGCTTTCCCCTCAAGAAGCCTTTCGCTAAGACAGTTCTTGTGGAATTGGCAAAGTGATATTTGGAATCCCATAGAGGGCTATGGTGAAAAAGGAAATATCCTCACATGAAATCTGGAAAGAAGCTTTCTGAGAAACTCCTTAGTGTTCTGTTAATTCATCTCACAGAGTTACATCTGTATTTCGTGGATCTCTTTGCTAGCCTTATTTCTGTGGAATCTGAGAACAGATATTTCCTTTCCCTTTGAAGACTATACGGCCAAAGGAAATATCCTCCGATAACAAAGAGAAAGAAGCTTTCTGAGAAACTTCTTTGTGTTCTGTGAAATCATCTCACAGAGTTACAGCATTCCCCTCAAGAAGCCTTTCGCTAAGACAGTTCTTGTGGAATTGGCAAACTGATATTTGGAAGCCCATAGAGGGCTACGGTGAAAAAGGCAATATCCTCACATGAAATCTGGAAAGAAGCTTTCTGAGAAACTGCTTAGTGTTCTGTTAATTCATCTCACAGAGTTACATCTGTATTTCGTGGATCTCTTTGCTAGCCTTATTTCTGTGGAATCTGAGAACCGATATTTCGGATCCCTTGGAAGACTATAGGGCCAAAGGAAATATCCTAAGATAACAAAGAGAAAGAAGCTTTCTGAGAAATTTCTTTGTGTTCTGTGAAATCATCTCACAGAGTTACAGCTTTCCCGTCAAGAAGCCTTTCGCTAAGACAGTTCTTGTGGAATTGGCAAAGTGATATTTGGAAGCCCATAGAGGGCTACGGTGAAAAAGGAAATATCCTCACATGAAATCTGGAAAGAAGCTTTCTGAGAAACTGCTTAGTGTTCTGTTAATTCATCTCACAGAGTTACATCTGTATTTCGTGGATCTCTTTGCTAGCCTTATTTCTGTGGAATCTGAGAACAGATGTTTCGGATCCCTTGGAAGACTATAGGGCCAAAGGAAATATCCTAAGATAACAAAGAGAAAGAAGCTTTCTGAGAAACTTCTTTGTGTTCTTTGAAATCATCTCACAAAGTTACAGCTTTCCCCTCAAGAAGCCTTTCGCTAAGACAGTTCTTGTGGAATTGGCAAAGTGATATTTGGAAGCCCATAGAGAGCTGTGGTGAAAAAGGAAATATCCTCCGTTGAAATGTGGAAAGAAGCTTTCTGAGAAACTGCTTAGTGTTCTGTTAATTCATCTCACAGAGTTACATCTGTATTTCGTGGATCTCTTTGCTAGCCTTATTTCTGTGGAATCTGAGAACAGATATTTCGGATCCCTTGGAAGACTATAGGGCCAAAGGAAATATCCTCCGATAACAAAGAGAAAGAAGCTTTCTGAGAAACTTCTTTGTGTTCTGTGAAATCATCTCACAGAGTTACAGCTTTCCCCTCAAGAAGCCTTTCGCTAAGACAGTTCTTGTGGAATTGGCAAAGTGATATTTGGAAGCCCATAGAGGGCTATGGTCAAAAAGGAAATATCCTCACATGAAATCTGGAAAGAAGCTTTCTGAGAAATTGCTTAGTGTTCTGTTAATTCATCTCACAGAGTTACATCTGTATTTCGTGGATCTCTTTGCTAGCCTTATTTCTGTGGAATCTGAGAACAGATATTTCGGATCCCTTGGAAGACTATAGGGCCAAAGGAAATATCCTCCGATAACAAAGAGAAAGAAGCTTTCTGAGAAACTTCTTTGTGTTCTGTGAAATCATCTCACAGAGTTACAGCTTTCCCCTCAAGAAGCCTTTCGCTAAGACAGTTGTTGTGGAATTGGCAAAGTGATATTTGGAAGCCCATAGAGGGCTATGGTGAAAAAGGAAATATCCTCCGTTCAAATGTGGAAAGAAGCTTTCTGAGAAACTGCTTAGTGTTCTGTTAATTCATCTCACAGAGGTACATCTGTATTTCGTGGATCTCTTTGCTAGCCTTATTTCTGTGGAATCTGAGAACAGATATTTCGGATCCCTTGGAAGACTATAGGGCCAAAGGAAATATCCTCCGATAACAAAGAGAAAGAAGCTTTCTGAGAAACTTCTTTGTGTTCTGTGAAATCATCTCACAGAGTTACAGCTTTCCCCTCAAGAAGCCTTTCGCTAAGACAGTTCTTGTGGAATTGGCAAAGTGATATTTGGAAGCCGATAGAGGGATACGGTGAAAAAGGAAATATCCTCACATGAAATCTGGAAAGAAGCTTTCTGAGAAATTGCTTAGTGTTCTGTTAATTCATCTCACAGAGTTACATCTGTATTTCGTGGATCTCTTTGCTAGCCTTATTTCTGTGGAATCTGAGAACAGATATTTCGGATCCCTTGGAAGACTATAGGGCCAAAGGAAATATCCTAAGATAACAAAGAGAAAGAAGCTTTCTGAGAAACTTCTTTGTGTTCTTTGAAATCATCTCACAAAGTTACAGCTTTCCCCTCAAGAAGCCTTTCGCTAAGACAGTTCTTGTGGAATTGGCAAAGTGATATTTGGAAGCCCATAGAGAGCTGTGGTGAAAAAGGAAATATCCTCCGTTGAAATGTGGAAAGAAGCTTTCTGAGAAACTGCTTAGTGTTCTGTTAATTCATCTCACAGAGTTACATCTGTATTTCGTGGATCTCTTTGCTAGCCTTATTTCTGTGGAATCTGAGAACAGATATTTCGGATCCCTTGGAAGACTATAGGGCCAAAGGAAATATCCTCCGATAACAAAGAGAAAGAAGCTTTCTGAGAAACTTCTTTGTGTTCTGTGAAATCATCTCACAGAGTTACAGCTTTCCCCTCAAGAAGCCTTTCGCTAAGACAGTTCTTGTGGAATTGGCAAAGTGATATTTGGAAGCCCATAGAGGGCTATGGTGAAAAAGGAAATATCCTCACATGAAATCTGGAAAGAAGCTTTCTGAGAAACTGCTTAGTGTTCTGTTAATTCATCTCACAGAGTTACATCTGTATTTCGTGGATCTCTTTGCTAGCCTTATTTCTGTGGAATCTGAGAACAGATATTTCGGATCCCTTGGAAGACTATAGGGCCAAAGGAAATATCCTCCGATAACAAAGAGAAAGAAGCTTTCTGAGAAACTTCTTTGTGTTCTGTGAAATCATCTCACAGAGTTACAGCTTTCCCCTCAAGAAGCCTTTCGCTAAGACAGTTGTTGTGGAATTGGCAAAGTGATATTTGGAAGCCCATAGAGGGCTATGGTGAAAAAGGAAATATCCTCCGTTGAAATGTGGAAAGAAGCTTTCTGAGAAACTGCTTAGTGTTCTGTTAATTCATCTCAGAGAGGTACATCTGTATTTCGTGGATCTCTTTGCTAGCCTTATTTCTGTGGAATCTGAGAACAGATATTTCGGATCCCTTGGAAGACTATAGGGCCAAAGGAAATATCCTCCGATAACAAAGAGAAAGAAGCTTTCTGAGAAACTTCTTTGTGTTCTCTGAAATCATCTCACAGAGTTACAGCTTTCCCCTCAAGAAGCCTTTCGCTAAGACAGTTCTTGTGGAATTGGCAAAGTGATATTTGGAAGCCGATAGAGGGATACGGTGAAAAAGGAAATATCCTCACATGAAATCTGGAAAGAAGCTTTCTGAGAAATTGCTTAGTGTTCTGTTAATTCATCTCACAGAGTTACATCTGTATTTCGTGGATCTCTTTGCTAGCCTTATTTCTGTGGAATCTGAGAACAGATATTTCGGATCCCTTGGAAGACTATAGGGCCAAAGGAAATATCCTCCGATAACAAAGAGAAAGAAGCTTTCTGAGAAACTTCTTTGTGTTCTGTGAAACCATCTCACAGAGTTACAGCTTTCCCCTCAAGAAGCCTTTCGCTAAGACAGTTCTTGTGGAATTGGCAAAGTGATATTTGGAAGCCCCTAGAGGGCTATGGTGAAAAAGGAAATATCCTCACATGAAATCTGGAAAGAAGCTTTCTGAGAAACTCCTTAGTGTTCTGTTAATTCATCTCACAGAGTTACATCTGTATTTCGTGGATCTCTTTGCTAGCCTTATTTCTGTGGAATCTGAGAACAGATATTTCGGATCCCTTGGAAGACTATAGGGCCAAAGGAAATATCCTGCGATAACAAAGAGAAAGAAGCTTTCTGAGAAACTTCTTTGTATTCTGTGAAATCATCTCACAGAGTTACAGCTTTCCCCTCAAGAAGCCTTTCGCTAAGACAGTTCTTGTGGAATTGGCAAAGTGATATTTGGAAGCCCATAGAGGGCTATGGTCAAAAAGGAAATATCCTCCGTTGAAATGTGGAAAGAAGCTTTCTGAGAAACTGCTTAGTGTTCTGTTAATTCATCTCACAGAGTTACATCTGTATTTCGTGGATCTCTTTGCTAGCCTTATTTCTGTGGAATCTGAGAACAGATATTTCGGATCCCTTGGAAGACTATAGGGCCAAAGGAAATATCCTCCGACAACAAAGAGAAAGAAGATTTCTGAGAAACTTCTTTGTGTTCTGTGAAATCATCTCACAGAGTTACAGCTTTCCCCTCAAGAAGCCTTTCGCTAAGACAGTTCTTGTGGAATTGGCAAAGTGATATTTGGAAGCCCATAGAGGGGTATGGTGAAGAAGGAAATATCCTCAAATGAAATCTGGAAAGAAGCTTTCTGAGAAACTGCTTAGTGTTCTGTTAATTCATCTCACAGAGTTACATCTGTATTTCGTGGATCTCTTTGCTAGCCTTATTTCTGTGGAATCTGAGAACAGATATTTCGGATCCCTTGGAAGACTATAGGGCCAAAGGAAATATCCTCCGATAACAAAGAGAAAGAAGCTTTCTGAGAAACTTCTTTGTGTTCTGTGAAACCATCTCACAGAGTTACAGCTTTCCCCTCAAGAAGCCTTTCGCTAAGACAGTTCTTGTGGAATTGGCAAAGTGATATTTGGAAGCCCATAGAGGGCTATGGTGAAAAAGGAAATATCCTCACATGAAATGTGGAAAGAAACTTTCTGAGAAACTGCTTAGTGTTCTGTTAATTCATCTCACAGAGTTACATCTGTATTTCGTGGATCTCTTTGCTAGCCTTATTTCTGTGGAATCTGAGAACAGATATTTCGGATCCCTTGGAAGACTATAGGGCCAAAGGAAATATCCTCCGATAACAAAGAGAAAGAAGCTTTCTGAGAAACTTCTTTGTGTTCTGTGAAATCATCTCACAGAGTTACAGCTTTCCCCTCAAGAAGCCTTTCGCTAAGACAGTTCTTGTGGAATTGGCAAAGTGATATTTGGAATCCCATAGAGGGCTATGGTGAAAAAGGAAATATCCTCACATGAAATCTGGAAAGAAGCTTTCTGAGAAACTCCTTAGTGTTCTGTTAATTCATCTCACAGAGTTACATCTGTATTTCGTGGATCTCTTTGCTCCTTATTTCTGTGGAATCTGAGAACAGATATTTCCTTTCCCTTTGAAGACTATACGGCCAAAGGAAATATCCTCCGATAACAAAGAGAAAGAAGCTTTCTGAGAAACTTCTTTGTGTTCTGTGAAATCATCTCACAGAGTTACAGCATTCCCCTCAAGAAGCCTTTCGCTAAGACAGTTCTTGTGGAATTGGCAAACTGATATTTGGAAGCCCATAGAGGGCTACGGTGAAAAAGGCAATATCCTCACATGAAATCTGGAAAGAAGCTTTCTGAGAAACTGCTTAGTGTTCTGTTAATTCATCTCACAGAGTTACATCTGTATTTCGTGGATCTCTTTGCTAGCCTTATTTCTGTGGAATCTGAGAACCGATATTTCGGATCCCTTGGAAGACTATAGGGCCAAAGGAAATATCCTAAGATAACAAAGAGAAAGAAGCTTTCTGAGAAATTTCTTTGTGTTCTGTGAAATCATCTCACAGAGTTACAGCTTTCCCGTCAAGAAGCCTTTCGCTAAGACAGTTCTTGTGGAATTGGCAAAGTGATATTTGGAAGCCCATAGAGGGCTACGGTGAAAAAGGAAATATCCTCACATGAAATCTGGAAAGAAGCTTTCTGAGAAACTGCTTAGTGTTCTGTTAATTCATCTCACAGAGTTACATCTGTATTTCGTGGATCTCTTTGCTAGCCTTATTTCTGTGGAATCTGAGGACAGATGTTTCGGATCCCTTGGAAGACTATAGGGCCAAAGGAAATATCCTAAGATAACAAAGAGAAAGAAGCTTTCTGAGAAACTTCTTTGTGTTCTTTGAAATCATCTCACAAAGTTACAGCTTTCCCCTCAAGAAGCCTTTCGCTAAGACAGTTCTTGTGGAATTGGCAAAGTGATATTTGGAAGCCCATAGAGAGCTGTGGTGAAAAAGGAAATATCCTCCGTTGAAATGTGGAAAGAAGCTTTCTGAGAAACTGCTTAGTGTTCTGTTAATTCATCTCACAGAGTTACATCTGTATTTCGTGGATCTCTTTGCTAGCCTTATTTCTGTGGAATCTGAGAACAGATATTTCGGATCCCTTGGAAGACTATAGGGCCAAAGGAAATATCCTCCGATAACAAAGAGAAAGAAGCTTTCTGAGAAACTTCTTTGTGTTCTGTGAAACCATCTCACAGAGTTACAGCTTTCCCCTCAAGAAGCCTTTCGCTAAGACAGTTCTTGTGGAATTGGCAAAGTGATATTTGGAAGCCCATAGAGGGCTATGGTGAAAAAGGAAATATCCTCACATGAAATGTGGAAAGAAGCTTTCTGAGAAACTGTTTAGTGTTCTGTTAATTCATCTCACAGAGTTACATCTGTATTTCGTGGATCTCTTTGCTAGCCTTATTTCTGTGGAATCTGAGAACAGATATTTCCTTTCCCTTTGAAGACTATACGGCCAAAGGAAATATCCTCCGATAACAAAGAGAAAGAAGCTTTCCGAGAAACTTCTTTGTGTTCTGTGAAATCATCTCACAGAGTTACAGCATTCCCCTCAAGAAGCCTTTCGCTAAGACAGTTCTTGTGGAATTGGCAAACTGATATTTGGAAGCCCATAGAGGGCTACGGTGAAAAAGGCAATATCCTCACATGAAATCTGGAAAGAAGCTTTCTGAGAAACTGCTTAGTGTTCTGTTAATTCATCTCACAGAGTTACATCTGTATTTCGTGGATCTCTTTGCTAGCCTTATTTCTGTGGAATCTGAGAACCGATATTTCGGATCCCTTGGAAGACTATAGGGCCAAAGGAAATATCCTAAGATAACAAAGAGAAAGAAGCTTTCTGAGAAATTTCTTTGTGTTCTGTGAAATCATCTCACAGAGTTACAGCTTTCCCGTCAAGAAGCCTTTCGCTAAGACAGTTCTTGTGGAATTGGCAAAGTGACATTTGGAAGCCCATAGAGGGCTACGGTGAAAAAGGAAATATCCTCACATGAAATCTGGAAAGAAGCTTTCTGAGAAACTGCTTAGTGTTCTGTTAATTCATCTCACAGAGTTACATCTGTATTTCGTGGATCTCTTTGCTAGCCTTATTTCTGTGGAATCTGAGAACAGATGTTTCGGATCCCTTGGAAGACTATAGGGCCAAAGGAAATATCCTAAGATAACAAAGAGAAAGAAGCTTTCTGAGAAACTTCTTTGTGTTCTTTGAAATCATCTCACAAAGTTACAGCTTTCCCCTCAAGAAGCCTTTCGCTAAGACAGTTCTTGTGGAATTGGCAAAGTGATATTTGGAAGCCCATAGAGAGCTGTGGTGAAAAAGGAAATATCCTCCGTTGAAATGTGGAAAGAAGCTTTCTGAGAAACTGCTTAGTGTTCTGTTAATTCATCTCACAGAGTTACATCTGTATTTCGTGGATCTCTTTGCTAGCCTTATTTCTGTGGAATCTGAGAACAGATATTTCGGATCCCTTGGAAGACTATAGGGCCAAAGGAAATATCCTCCGATAACAAAGAGAAAGAAGCTTTCTGAGAAACTTCTTTGTGTTCTGTGAAATCATCTCACAGAGTTACAGCTTTCCCCTCAAGAAGCCTTTCGCTAAGACAGTTCTTGTGGAATTGGCAAAGTGATATTTGGAAGCCCATAGAGGGCTATGGTCAAAAAGGAAATATCCTCACATGAAATCTGGAAAGAAGCTTTCTGAGAAATTGCTTAGTGTTCTGTTAATTCATCTCACAGAGTTACATCTGTATTTCGTGGATCTCTTTGCTAGCCTTATTTCTGTGGAATCTGAGAACAGATATTTCGGATCCCTTGGAAGACTATAGGGCCAAAGGAAATATCCTCCGATAACAAAGAGAAAGAAGCTTTCTGAGAAACTTCTTTGTGTTCTGTGAAATCATCTCACAGAGTTACAGCTTTCCCCTCAAGAAGCCTTTCGCTAAGACAGTTGTTGTGGAATTGGCAAAGTGATATTTGGAAGCCCATAGAGGGCTATGGTGAAAAAGGAAATATCCTCCGTTGAAATGTGGAAAGAAGCTTTCTGAGAAACTGCTTAGTGTTCTGTTAATTCATCTCACAGAGGTACATCTGTATTTCGTGGATCTCTTTGCTAGCCTTATTTCTGTGGAATCTGAGAACAGATATTTCGGATCCCTTGGAAGACTATAGGGCCAAAGGAAATATCCTCCGATAACAAAGAGAAAGAAGCTTTCTGAGAAACTTCTTTGTGTTCTGTGAAATCATCTCACAGAGTTACAGCTTTCCCCTCAAGAAGCCTTTCGCTAAGACAGTTCTTGTGGAATTGGCAAAGTGATATTTGGAAGCCGATAGAGGGATACGGTGAAAAAGGAAATATCCTCACATGAAATCTGGAAAGAAGCTTTCTGAGAAATTGCTTAGTGTTCTGTTAATTCATCTCACAGAGTTACATCTGTATTTCGTGGATCTCTTTGCTAGCCTTATTTCTGTGGAATCTGAGAACAGATATTTCGGATCCCTTGGAAGACTATAGGGCCAAAGGAAATATCCTAAGATAACAAAGAGAAAGAAGCTTTCTGAGAAACTTCTTTGTGTTCTTTGAAATCATCTCACAAAGTTACAGCTTTCCCCTCAAGAAGCCTTTCGCTAAGACAGTTCTTGTGGAATTGGCAAAGTGATATTTGGAAGCCCATAGAGAGCTGTGGTGAAAAAGGAAATATCCTCCGTTGAAATGTGGAAAGAAGCTTTCTGAGAAACTGCTTAGTGTTCTGTTAATTCATCTCACAGAGTTACATCTGTATTTCGTGGATCTCTTTGCTAGCCTTATTTCTGTGGAATCTGAGAACAGATATTTCGGATCCCTTGGAAGACTATAGGGCCAAAGGAAATATCCTCCGATAACAAAGAGAAAGAAGCTTTCTGAGAAACTTCTTTGTGTTCTGTGAAATCATCTCACAGAGTTACAGCTTTCCCCTCAAGAAGCCTTTCGCTAAGACAGTTCTTGTGGAATTGGCAAAGTGATATTTGGAAGCCCATAGAGGGCTATGGTGAAAAAGGAAATATCCTCACATGAAATGTGGAAAGAAGCTTTCTGAGAAACTGCTTAGTGTTCTGTTAATTCATCTCACAGAGTTACATCTGTATTTCGTGGATCTCTTTGCTAGCCTTATTTCTGTGGAATCTGAGAACAGATATTTCGGATCCCTTGGAAGACTATAGGGCCAAAGGAAATATCCTCCGATAACAAAGAGAAAGAAGCTTTCTGAGAAACTTCTTTGTGTTCTGTGAAATCATCTCACGGAGTTACAGCTTTCCCCTCAAGAAGCCTTTCGCTAAGACAGTTCTTGTGGAATTGGCAAAGTGATATTTGGAATCCCATAGAGGGCTATGGTGAAAAAGGAAATATCCTCACATGAAATCTGGAAAGAAGCTTTCTGAGAAACTCCTTAGTGTTCTGTTAATTCATCTCACAGAGTTACATCTGTATTTCGTGGATCTCTTTGCTAGCCTTATTTCTGTGGAATCTGAGAACAGATATTTCCTTTCCCTTTGAAGACTATACGGCCAAAGGAAATATCCTCCGATAACAAAGAGAAAGAAGCTTTCTGAGAAACTTCTTTGTGTTCTGTGAAATCATCTCACAGAGTTACAGCATTCCCCTCAAGAAGCCTTTCGCTAAGACAGTTCTTGTGGAATTGGCAAACTGATATTTGGAAGCCCATAGAGGGCTACGGTGAAAAAGGCAATATCCTCACATGAAATCTGGAAAGAAGCTTTCTGAGAAACTGCTTAGTGTTCTGTTAATTCATCTCACAGAGTTACATCTGTATTTCGTGGATCTCTTTGCTAGCCTTATTTCTGTGGAATCTGAGAACCGATATTTCGGATCCCTTGGAAGACTATAGGGCCAAAGGAAATATCCTAAGATAACAAAGAGAAAGAAGCTTTCTGAGAAATTTCTTTGTGTTCTGTGAAATCATCTCACAGAGTTACAGCTTTCCCGTCAAGAAGCCTTTCGCTAAGACAGTTCTTGTGGAATTGGCAAAGTGATATTTGGAAGCCCATAGAGGGCTACGGTGAAAAAGGAAATATCCTCACATGAAATCTGGAAAGAAGCTTTCTGAGAAACTGCTTAGTGTTCTGTTAATTCATCTCACAGAGTTACATCTGTATTTCGTGGATCTCTTTGCTAGCCTTATTTCTGTGGAATCTGAGAACAGATGTTTCGGATCCCTTGGAAGACTATAGGGCCAAAGGAAATATCCTAAGATAACAAAGAGAAAGAAGCTTTCTGAGAAACTTCTTTGTGTTCTTTGAAATCATCTCACAAAGTTACAGCTTTCCCCTCAAGAAGCCTTTCGCTAAGACAGTTCTTGTGGAATTGGCAAAGTGATATTTGGAAGCCCATAGAGAGCTGTGGTGAAAAAGGAAATATCCTCCGTTGAAATGTGGAAAGAAGCTTTCTGAGAAACTGCTTAGTGTTCTGTTAATTCATCTCACAGAGTTACATCTGTATTTCGTGGATCTCTTTGCTAGCCTTATTTCTGTGGAATCTGAGAACAGATATTTCGGATCCCTTGTAAGACTATAGGGCCAAAGGAAATATCCTCCGATAACAAAGAGAAAGAAGCTTTCTGAGAAACTTCTTTGTGTTCTGTGAAATCATCTCACAGAGTTACAGCTTTCCCCTCAAGAAGCCTTTCGCTAAGACAGTTCTTGTGGAATTGGCAAAGTGATATTTGGAAGCCCATAGAGGGCTATGGTCAAAAAGGAAATATCCTCACATGAAATCTGGAAAGAAGCTTTCTGAGAAATTGCTTAGTGTTCTGTTAATTCATCTCACAGAGTTTCATCTGTATTTCGTGGATCTCTTTGCTAGCCTTATTTCTGTGGAATCTGAGAACAGATATTTCGGATCCCTTGGAAGACTATAGGGCCAAAGGAAATATCCTCCGATAACAAAGAGAAAGAAGCTTTCTGAGAAACTTCTTTGTGTTCTGTGAAATCATCTCACAGAGTTACAGCTTTCCCCTCAAGAAGCCTTTCGCTAAGACAGTTGTTGTGGAATTGGCAAAGTGATATTTGGAAGCCCATAGAGGGCTATGGTGAAAAAGGAAATATCCTCCGTTGAAATGTGGAAAGAAGCTTTCTGAGAAACTGCTTAGTGTTCTGTTAATTCATCTCACAGAGGTACATCTGTATTTCGTGGATCTCTTTGCTAGCCTTATTTCTGTGGAATCTGAGAACAGATATTTCGGATCCCTTGGAAGACTATAGGGCCAAAGGAAATATCCTCCGATAACAAAGAGAAAGAAGCTTTCTGAGAAACTTCTTTGTGTTCTGTGAAATCATCTCACAGAGTTACAGCTTTCCCCTCAAGAAGCCTTTCGCTAAGACAGTTCTTGTGGAATTGGCAAAGTGATATTTGGAAGCCGATAGAGGGATACGGTGAAAAAGGAAATATCCTCACATGAAATCTGGAAAGAAGCTTTCTGAGAAATTGCTTAGTGTTCTGTTAATTCATCTCACAGAGTTACATCTGTATTTCGTGGATCTCTTTGCTAGCCTTATTTCTGTGGAATCTGAGAACAGATATTTCGGATCCCTTGGAAGACTATAGGGCCAAAGGAAATATCCTAAGATAACAAAGAGAAAGAAGCTTTCTGAGAAACTTCTTTGTGTTCTTTGAAATCATCTCACAAAGTTACAGCTTTCCCCTCAAGAAGCCTTTCGCTAAGACAGTTCTTGTGGAATTGGCAAAGTGATATTTGGAAGCCCATAGAGAGCTGTGGTGAAAAAGGAAATATCCTCCGTTGAAATGTGGAAAGAAGCTTTCTGAGAAACTGCTTAGTGTTCTGTTAATTCATCTAACAGAGTTACATCTGTATTTCGTGGATCTCTTTGCTAGCCTTATTTCTGTGGAATCTGAGAACAGATATTTCGGATCCCTTGGAAGACTATAGGGCCAAAGGAAATATCCTCCGATAACAAAGAGAAAGAAGCTTTCTGAGAAACTTCTTTGTGTTCTGTGAAATCATCTCACAGAGTTACAGCTTTCCCCTCAAGAAGCCTTTCGCTAAGACAGTTCTTGTGGAATTGGCAAAGTGATATTTGGAAGCCCATAGAGGGCTATGGTGAAAAAGGAAATATCCTCACATGAAATCTGGAAAGAAGCTTTCTGAGAAACTGCTTAGTGTTCTGTTAATTCATCTCACAGAGTTACATCTGTATTTCGTGGATCTCTTTGCTAGCCTTATTTCTGTGGAATCTGAGAACAGATATTTCGGATCCCTTGGAAGACTATAGGGCCAAAGGAAATATCCTCCGATAACAAAGAGAAAGAAGCTTTCTGAGAAACTTCTTTGTGTTCTGTGAAATCATCTCACAGAGTTACAGCTTTCCCCTCAAGAAGCCTTTCGCTAAGACAGTTGTTGTGGAATTGGCAAAGTGATATTTGGAAGCCCATAGAGGGCTATGGTGAAAAAGGAAATATCCTCCGTTGAAATGTGGAAAGAAGCTTTCTGAGAAACTGCTTAGTGTTCTGTTAATTCATCTCAGAGAGGTACATCTGTATTTCGTGGATCTCTTTGCTAGCCTTATTTCTGTGGAATCTGAGAACAGATATTTCGGATCCCTTGGAAGACTATAGGGCCAAAGGAAATATCCTCCGATAACAAAGAGAAAGAAGCTTTCTGAGAAACTTCTTTGTGTTCTGTGAAATCATCTCACAGAGTTACAGCTTTCCCCTCAAGAAGCCTTTCGCTAAGACAGTTCTTGTGGAATTGGCAAAGTGATATTTGGAAGCCGATAGAGGGATACGGTGAAAAAGGAAATATCCTCACATGAAATCTGGAAAGAAGCTTTCTGAGAAATTGCTTAGTGTTCTGTTAATTCATCTCACAGAGTTACATCTGTATTTCGTGGATCTCTTTGCTAGCCTTATTTCTGTGGAATCTGAGAACAGATATTTCGGATCCCTTGGAAGACTATAGGGCCAAAGGAAATATCCTAAGATAACAAAGAGAAAGAAGCTTTCTGAGAAACTTCTTTGTGTTCTTTGAAATCATCTCACAAAGTTACAGCTTTCCCCTCAAGAAGCCTTTCGCTAAGACAGTTCTTGTGGAATTGGCAAAGTGATATTTGGAAGCCCATAGAGAGCTGTGGTGAAAAAGGAAATATCCTCCGTTGAAATGTGGAAAGAAGCTTTCTGAGAAACTGCTTAGTGTTCTGTTAATTCATCTCACAGAGTTACATCTGTATTTCGTGGATCTCTTTGCTAGCCTTATTTCTGTGGAATCTGAGAACAGATATTTCGGATCCCTTGGAAGACTATAGGGCCAAAGGAAATATCCTCCGATAACAAAGAGAAAGAAGCTTTCTGAGAAACTTCTTTGTGTTCTGTGAAATCATCTCACAGAGTTACAGCTTTCCCCTCAAGAAGCCTTTCGCTAAGACAGTTCTTGTGGAATTGGCAAAGTGATATTTGGAAGCCCATAGAGGGCTATGGTCAAAAAGGAAATATCCTCACATGAAATCTGGAAAGAAGCTTTCTGAGAAACTGCTTAGTGTTCTGTTAATTCATCTCACAGAGTTACATCTGTATTTCGTGGGTCTCTTTGCTAGCCTTATTTCTGTGGAATCTGAGAACAGATATTTCGGATCCCTTGGAAGACTATAGGGCCAAAGGAAATATCCTCCGATAACAAAGAGAAAGAAGCTTTCTGAGAAACTTCTTTGTGTTCTGTGAAATCATCTCACAGAGTTACAGCTTTCCCCTCAAGAAGCCTTTCGCTAAGACAGTTGTTGTGGAATTGGCAAAGTGATATTTGGAAGCCCATAGAGGGCTATGGTGAAAAAGGAAATATCCTCCGTTGAAATGTGGAAAGAAGCTTTCTGAGAAACTGCTTAGTGTTCTGTTAATTCATCTCACAGAGGTACATCTGTATTTCGTGGATCTCTTTGCTAGCCTTATTTCTGTGGAATCTGAGAACAGATATTTCGGATCCCTTGGAAGACTATAGGGCCAAAGGAAATATCCTCCGATAACAAAGAGAAAGAAGCTTTCTGAGAAACTTCTTTGTGTTCTGTGAAATCATCTCACAGAGTTACAGCTTTCCCCTCAAGAAGCCTTTCGCTAAGACAGTTCTTGTGGAATTGGCAAAGTGATATTTGGAAGCCGATAGAGGGATACGGTGAAAAAGGAAATATCCTCACATGAAATCTGGAAAGAAGCTTTCTGAGAAATTGCTTAGTGTTCTGTTAATTCATCTCACAGAGTTACATCTGTATTTCGTGGATCTCTTTGCTAGCCTTATTTCTGTGGAATCTGAGAACAGATATTTCGGATCCCTTGGAAGACTATAGGGCCAAAGGAAATATCCTCCGATAACAAAGAGAAAGAAGCTTTCTGAGAAACTTCTTTGTGTTCTGTGAAATCATCTCACAGAGTTACAGCTTTCCCCTCAAGAAGCCTTTCGCTAAGCCAGTTCTTCTGGAATTGGCAAAGTGATATTTGGAACCCCATAGAGGGCTACGGTGAAAAAGGAAATATCCTCAGATGAAATCTGGGAAGAAGCTTTCTGAGAAACTGCTTAGTGTTCTGTTAATTCATCTCACAGAGTTACATCTGTATTTCGTGTATCTCTCTGCTAGCCTTATTTCTGTGGAATCTGAGAACAGATATTTCCTTTCCCTTTGAAGACTATAGGGCCAAAGGAAATATCCTCCGATAACAAAGACAAAGAAGCTTTCTGAGAAACTTCTTTGTGTTCTGTGAAATCATCTCACAGAGTTACAGCTTTCCCCTCAAGAAGCCTTTCGCTAAGACAGTTCTGGTGGAATTGGCAAAGTGATATGTGGAATCCCACAGAGGGCTATGGTGAAAAAGGAAATATCCTCAGATGAAATCTGGAAAGTAGCTTTCTGAGAAACTGCTTAGTGTTCTGTTAATTCATCTCACAGAGTTACATCTGTATTTCGTGGATCTCTTTGCTAGCCTTATTTCTGTGGAATCTGAGAACAGATATTTCGGATACCTTGGAAGACTATAGGGCCAAAGGAAATATCCTGTGATAACAAAGAGAAAGAAGCTTTCTGAGAAACTTCTTTGTGTTCTGTGAAATCATCTCACAGAGTTACAGCTTTCCCCTCAAGAAGCCTTTCGCTAAGACAGTTCTTGTGGAATTGGCAAAGTGATATTTGGAAGCCCATAGAGGGCTATGGTGAAAAAGGAAATATCCTCACATGAAATCTCGAAAGAAGCTTTCTGAGAAACTCCTTAGTGTTCTGTTAATTCATCTCACAGAGTTACATCTGTATTTCGTGGATCTCTTTGCTAGCCTTATTTCTGTGGAATCTGAGAACAGATATTTCGGATCCCTTGGAAGACTATAGGGCCAAAGGAAATATCCTCCGATAACAAAGAGAAAGAAGCTTTCTGAGAAACTTCTTTGTGTTCTGTGAAACCATCTCACAGAGTTACAGCTTTCCCCTCAAGAAGCCTTTCGCTAAGACAGTTCTTGTGGAATTGGGAAACTGATATTTGGAAGCCCATAGAGGGCTATGGTGAAAAAGGAAATATCCTCACATGAAATGTGGAAAGAAGCTTTCTGAGAAACTCCTTAGTGTTCTGTTAATTCATCTCACAGAGTTATATCTGTATTTCGTGGATCTCTTTGCTAGCCTTATTTCTGTGGAATCTGAGAACAGATATTTCGGATCCCTTGGAAGACTATAGGGCCAAAGGAAATATCCTCCGATAACAAAGAGAAAGAAGCTTTCTGAGAAACGTGTTTGTGTTCTGTGAAATCATCTCACAGAGTTACAGCTTTCCCCTCAAGAAGCCTTTCGCTAAGACAGTTTTTGTGGAAATGGCAAAGTGATATTTGGAAGCCCATAGAGGGCTATGGTGAAAAAGGAAATATCCTCAGATGAAATCTGAAAAGTAGATTTCTGAGAAACTGCTTAGTGTTCTGTTAATTCATCTCACAGAGTTACATCTGTATTTCTTGGATCTCTTTGCTAGCCTTATTTCTGTGGAATCTGAGAACAGATATTTCGGATCTCTTGGAAGACTATAGGGCCAATGGAAATATCCTCCGATAACAAAGAGAAAGAAGCTTTCTGAGAAATTTCTTTGTGTTCTGTGAAATCATCTCACAGAGTTACAGCTTCCCCTCAAGAAGCCTTTCGCTAAGACAGTTCTTGTGGAATTGGCAAAGTGATATTTTGAAGCCCATAGAGGGCTACGGTGAAAAAGGAAATATCCTCACATGAAATCTGGAAAGAAGTTTCTGAGAAACTGCTTAGTGTTCTGTTAATTCATCTCACAGAGTTACATCTGTATTTCGTGGATCTCTTTGCTAGCCTTATTTCTGTGGAATCTGAGAACAGATATTTCGGATCCCTTGGAAGACTATAGGGCCAAAGGAAATATCCTAAGATAACAAAGAGAAAGAAGCTTTCTGAGAAACTTCTTTGTGTTCTTTGAAATCATCTCACAGAGTTACAGCTTTCCCCTCAAGAAGCCTTTCGCTAAGACAGTTCTTGTGGAATTGGCAAAGTGATATTTGGAAGCCCATAGAGGGCTATGGTGAAAAAGGAAATATCCTCCGTTGAAATGTGGAAAGAAGCTTTCTGAGAAACTGCTTAGTGTTCTGTTAATTCATCTCACAGAGTTACATCTGTATTTCGTCGATCTCTTTGCTAGCCTTATTTCTGTGGAATCTGAGAACAGATATTTCGGATCCCTTGGAAGACTATAGGGCCAAAGGAAATATCCTCCGATAACAAAGAGAAAGAAGCTTTCTGAGAAACTTCTTTGTGTTCTGTGAAATCATCTCACAGAGTTACAGCTTTCCCCTCAAGAAGCCTTTCGCTAAGACAGTTCTTGTGGAATTGGCAAAGTGATATTTGGAAGCCCATAGAGGGCTATGGTGAAAAAGGAAATATCCTCACATGAAATCTGGAAAGAAGCTTTCTGAGAAACTGCTTAGTGTTCTGTTAATTCATCTCACAGAGTTACATCTGTATTTCGTGGATCTCTTTGCTAGCCTTATTTCTGTGGAATCTGAGAACAGATATTTCGGATCCCTTGGAAGACTATAGGGCCAAAGGAAATATCCTCCGATAACAAACAGAAAGAAGCTTTCTGAGAAACTTCTTTGTGTTCTGTGAAATCATCTCACAGAGTTACAGCTTTCCCCTCAAGAAGCCTTTCGCTAAGACAGTTCTTGTGGAATTGGCAAAGTGATATTTGGAAGCCCATAGAGGGCTATGGTGAAAAAGGAAATATCCTCAGATGAAATCTGGAAAGAAGCTTTCTGAGAAACTGCTTAGTGTTCTGTTAATTCATCTCACAGAGTTACATCTGTATTTCGTGGATCTCTTTGCTAGCCTTATTTCTGTGGAATCTGAGAACAGATAATTCGGATCCCTTGGAAGACTATAGGGCCAAAGGAAATATCCTCCGATAACAAAGAGAAAGAAGCTTTCTGAGAAACTTCTTTGTGTTCTGTGAAATCATCTCACAGAGTTACAGCTTTCCCCTCAAGAAGCCTTTCGCTAAGACAGTTCTTGTGGAATTGGCAAAGTGATATTTGGAAGCCCATAGAGGGATACGGTGAAAAAGGAAATATCCTCACATGAAATCTGGAAAGAAGCTTTCTGAGAAATTGCTTAGTGTTCTGTTAATTCATCTCACAGAGTTACATCTGTATTTCGTGGATCTCTTTGCTAGCCTTATTTCTGTGGAATCTGAGAACAGATATTTCGGATCCCTTGGAAGACTATAGGGCCAAAGGAAATATCCTCCGATAACAAAGAGAAAGAAGCTTTCTGAGAAACTTCTTTGTGTTCTGTGAAATCATCTCACAGAGTTACAGCTTTCCCCTCAAGAAGCCTTTCGCTAAGCCAGTTCTTGTGGAATTGGCAAAGTGATATTTGGAAGCCCATAGAGGGCTATGGTGAAAAAGGAAATATCCTCACATGAAATCTGGAAAGAAGCTTTCTGAGAAACTGCTTAGTGTTCTGTTAATTCATCTCACAGAGTTACATCTGTATTTCGTGGATCTCTCTGCTAGCCTTATTTCTGTGGAATCTGAGAACAGATATTCCTTTCCCTTTGAAGACTATAGGGCCAAAGGAAATATCCTCCGATAACAAAGAGAAAGAAGCTTTCTGAGAAACTTCTTTGTGTTCTGTGAAATCATCTCACAGAGTTACAGCTTTCCCCTCAAGAAGCCTTTCGCTAAGACAGTTCTTGTGGAATTGGCAAAGTGATATGTGGAATCCCACAGAGGGCTATGGTGAAAAAGGAAATATCCTCAGATGAAATCTGGAAAGTAGCTTTCTGAGAAACTGCTTAGTGTTCTGTTAATTCATCTCACAGAGTTACATCTGTATTTCGTGGATCTCTTTGCTAGCCTTATTTCTGTGGAATCTGAGAACAGATATTTCGGATCCCTTGGAAGACTATAGGGCCAAAGGAAATATCCTGCGATAACAAAGAGAAAGAAGCTTTCTGAGAAACTTCTTTGTGTTCTGTGAAATCATCTCACAGAGTTACAGCTTTCCCCTCAAGAAGCCTTTCGCTAAGACAGTTCTTGTGGAATTGGCAAAGTGATATTTGGAAGCCCATAGAGGGCTATGGTGAAAAAGGAAATATCCTCACATGAAATCTGGAAAGAAGCTTTCTGAGAAACTCCTTAGTGTTCTGTTAATTCATCTCGCAGAGTTACATCTGTATTTCGTGGATCTCTTTGCTAGCCTTATTTCTGTGGAATCGGAGAACAGATATTTCAGATCCCTTGGAAGACTATAGGGCCAAAGGAAATATCCTCCGATAACAAACAGAAAGAAGCTTTCTGAGAAACTTCTTTGTGTTCTGTGAAACCATCTCACAGAGTTACAGCTTTCCCCTCCAGAAGCCTTTCGCTAAGACAGTTCTTGTGAAATTGGGAAAGTGATATTTGGAAGCCCATAGAGGGCTATGGTGAAAAAGGAAATATCCTCACATGAAATGTGGAAAGAAGCTTTCTGAGAAACTCCTTAATGTTCTGTTAATTCATCTCACAGAGTTACATCTGTATTTCGTGGATCTCTTTGCTAGCCTTATTTCTGTGGAATCTGAGAACAGATATTTCGGATCCCTTGGAAGACTATAGGGCCAAAGGAAATATCCTCGGATAACAAAGAGAAAGAAGCTTTCTGAGAAACTTCTTTGTGTTCTGTGAAATCATCTCACAGAGTTACAGCTTTCCCCTCAAGAAGCCTTTCGCTAAGACAGTTCTTGTGGAATTGGCGAAGTGATATTTGGAAGCCATAGAGTGCTATGGTGAAAAAGGAAATATCCGCAGATGAAATCTGGAAAGTAGCTTTCTGAGAAACTGCTTAGTGTTCTGTTAATTCATCTCACAGAGTTACATCTGTATTTCGTGGATCTCTTTGCTAGCCTTATTTCTGTGGAATCTGAGAACAGATATTTCGGATCCCTTGGAAGACTATAGGGCCAAAGGAAATATCCTGCGATAACAAAGAGAAAGAAGCTTTCTGAGAAACTTCTTTGTGTTCTGTGAAATCATCTCACAGAGTTACAGCTTTCCCCTCAAGAAGCCTTTCGCTAAGATAGTTCTTGTAGAATTGGCAAAGTGATATTTGGAAGCCCATAGAGGGCTATGGTGAAAAAGGAAATATCCTCACATGAAATCTGGAAAGAAGCTTTCTGAGAAACTCCTTAGTGTTCTGTTAATTCATCTCACAGAGTTACATCTGTATTTCGTGGATCTCTTTGCTAGCCTTATTTCTGTGGAATCTGAGAACAGATATTTCGGATCCCTTGGAAGACTATAGGGCCAATGGAAATATCCTCCGATAACAAAGAGAAAGAAGCTTTCTGAGAAATTTCTTTGTGTTCTGTGAAATCATCTCACAGAGTTACAGCTTCCCCTCAAGAAGCCTTTCGCTAAGACAGTTCTTGTGGAATTGGCAAAGTGATATTTGGAAGCCCATAGAGGGCTACGCTGAAAAAGGAAATATCCTCACATGAAATCTGGAAAGAAGCTTTCTGAGAAACTGCTTAGTGTTCTGTTAATTCATCTCACAGAGTTACATCTGTATTTCGTGGATCTCTTTGCTAGCCTTATTTCTGTGGAATCTGAGAACAGATATTTCGGATCCCTTGGAAGACTATAGGGCCAAAGGAAATATCCTGCGATAACAAAGAGAAAGAAGCTTTCTGAGAAACTTCTTTGTGTTCTGTGAAATCATCTCACAGAGTTACAGCTTTCCCCTCAAGAAGCCTTTGGCTAAGACAGTTCTTGTGGAATTGGCAAAGTGATATTTGAAGCCCATAGAGGGCTATGGTGAAAAAAGAAATATCCTCACATGAAATCTGGAAAGAAGCTTTCTGAGAAACTGCTTAGTGTTCTGTTAATTCATCTCACAGAGTTACATCTGTATTTCGTGGATCTCTTTGCTAGCCTTATTTCTGTGGAGTCTGAGAACAGATATTTCGGATCCCTTGGAAGACTATAGGGCCAAAGGAAATATCCTCCGATAACAAAGAGAAAGAAGCTTTCTGAGAAACTTCTTTGTGTTCTGTGAAATCATCTCACAGAGTTACAGCTTTCCCCTCAAGAAGCCTTTCGCTAAGACAGTTCTTGTGGAATTGGCAAAGTGATATTTGGAAGCCCATAGAGGGCTATGGTGAAAAAGGAAATATCCTCCGTTGAAATGTGGAAAGAAGCTTTCTGAGAAACTGCTTAGTGTTCTGTTAATTCATCTCACAGAGTTACATCTGTATTTCGTGGATCTCTTTGCTAGCCTTATTTCTGTGGAATCTGAGAACAGATATTTCGGATCCCTTGGAAGACTATAGGGCAAAAGGAAATATCCTCCGATAACAAACAGAAAGAAGCTTTCTGAGAAACTTCTTTGTGTTCTGTGAAATCATCTCACAGAGTTACAGCTTTCCCGTCAAGAAGCCTTTCGCTAAGACAGTTCTTGTGGAATTGGCAAAGTGATATTTGGAACCCCGTAGAGGGCTATGGTGAAAAAGGAAATATCCTCAGATGAAATCTGGAAAGAAGCTTTCTGAGAAACTGCTTAGTGTTCTGTTAATTCATCTCACAGAGTTACATCTGTATTTCGTGGATCTCTTTGCTAGCCTTATTTCTGTGGAATCTGAGAACAGATATTTCGGATCCCTTGGAAGACTATAGGGCCAAAGGAAATATCCTCCGATAACAAAGAGAAAGAAGCTTTCTGAGAAACTTCTTTGTGTTCTGTGAAATCTTCTCACAGAGTTACAGCTTTCCCCTCAAGAAGCCTTTCGCTAAGACAGTTCTTGTGGAATTGGCAAAGTGATATTTGGAAGCCCATAGAGGGATACGGTGAAAAAGGAAATATCCTCACATGAAATCTGGAAAGAAGCTTTCTGAGAAATTGCTTAGTGTTCTGTTAATTCATCTCACAGAGTTACATCTGTATTTCGTGGATCACTTTGCTAGCCTTTTTTCTGTGGAATCTGAGAACAGATATTTCGGATCCCTTGGAAGACTATAGGGCCAAAGGAAATATCCTCCGATAACAAAGAGAAAGAAGCTTTCTGAGAAACTTCTTTGTGTTCTGTGAAATCATCTCACAGAGTTACAGCTTTCCCCTCAAGAAGCCTTTCGCTCAGCCAGTTCTTGTGGAATTGGCAAAGTGATATTTGGAAGCCCATAGAGGGCTATGGTGAAAAAGGAAATATCCTCAGATGAAATCTGGAAAGAAGCTTTCTGAGAAACTGCTTAGTGTTCTGTTAATTCATCTCACAGAGTTACATCTGTATTTCGTGGATCTCTCTGCTAGCCTTATTTCTGTGGAATCTGAGAACAGATATTTCCTTTCCCTTTGAAGACTATAGGGCCAAAGGAAATATCCTCCGATAACAAAGAGAAAGAAGCTTTCTGAGAAACTTCTTTGTGTTCTTTGAAATCATCTCACAGAGTTACAGCTTTCCCCTCAAGAAGCCTTTCGCTAAGACAGTTCTTGTGGAATTGGCAAAGTGATATTTGGAAGCCCCTAGAGGGCTATGGTGAAAAAGGAAATATCCTCCGTTGAAATGTGGAAAGAAGCTTTCTGAGAAACTGCTTAGTGTTCTGTTAATTCATCTCACAGAGTTACATCTGTATTTCGTGGATCTCTTTGCTAGCCTTATTTCTGTGGAATCTGAGAACAGATATTTCGGATCCCTTGGAAGACTATAGGGCCAAAGGAAATATCCTCCGATAACAAAGAGAAAGAAGCTTTCTGAGAAACATCTTTGTGTTCTGTGAAATCATCTCACAGAGTTACAGCTTTCCCCTCAAGAAGCCTTTCGCTAAGACAGTTCTTGTGGAATTGGCAAAGTGATATTTGGAAGCCCATAGACGGCTATGGTGAAAAAGGAAATATCCTCAGATGAAATCTGGAAAGAAGCTTTCTGAGAAACTGCTTAGTGTTCTGTTAATTCATCTCACAGAGTTACATCTGTATTTCGTCGATCTCTTTGCTAGCCTTATTTCTGTGGAATCTGAGAACAGATATTTCGGATCCCTTGGAAGACTATAGGGCCAAAGGAAATATCCTCCGATAACAAAGAGAAAGAAGCTTTCTGAGAAACTTCTTTGTGTTCTGTGAAATCATCTCACAGAGTTACAGCTTTCCCCTCAAGAAGCCTTTCGCTAAGACAGTTCTTGTGGAATTCGCAAAGTGATATTTGGAAGCCCATAGAGGGCTATGGTGAAAAAGGAAATATCCTCCGTTGAAATGTGGAAAGAAGCTTTCTGAGAAACTGCTTAGTGTTCTGTTAATTCATCTCACAGAGTTACATCTGTATTTCGTGGATCTCTTTGCTAGCCTTATTTCTGTGGAATCTGAGAACAGATATTTCGGATCCCTTGGAAGACAATAGGGCCAAAGGAAATATCCTCCGATAACAAACAGAAAGAAGCTTTCTGAGAAACTTCTTTGTGTTCTGTGAAATCATCTCACAGAGTTACAGCTTTCCCCTCAAGAAGCCTTTCGCTAAGACAGGTCTTGTGGAATTGGCAAAGTGATATTTGGAAGCCCATAGAGGGCTATGGTGAAAAAGGAAATATCCTCACATGAAATCTGGAAAGAAGCTTTCTGAGAAACTGCTTAGTGTTCTGTTAATTCATCTCCCAGAGTTACATCTGTATTTCGTGGATCTCTTTGCTAGCCTTATTTCTGTGGAATCTGAGAACAGATATTTCGGATCCCTTGGAAGACTATAGGGCCAAAGGAAATATCCTCCGATAACAAAGAGAAAGAAGCTTTCTGAGAAACTTCTTTGTGTTCTGTGAAATCATCTCACAGAGTTACAGCTTTCCCCTCAAGAAGCCTTTCGCTAAGACAGTTCTTGTGGAATTGGCAAAGTGATATTTGGAAGCCCATAGAGGGATACGGTGAAAAAGGAAATATCCTCACATGAAATCTGGAAAGAAGCTTTCTGAGAAATTGCTTAGTGTTCTGTTAATTCATCTCACAGAGTTACATCTGTATTTCGTGGATCTCTTTGCTAGCCTTATTTCTGTGGAATCTGAGAACAGATATTTCGGATCCCTTGGAAGACTATAGGGCCAAAGGAAATATCCTCCGATAACAAAGAGAAAGAAGCTTTCTGAGAAACTTCTTTGTGTTCTGTGAAATCATCTCACAGAGTTACAGCTTTCCCCTCAAGAAGCCTTTCGCTAAGCCAGTTCTTGTGGAATTGCAAAGTGATATTTGGAAGCCCATAGAGGGCTATGGTGAAAAAGGAAATATCCTCAGATGAAATCTGGAAAGAAGCTTTCTGAGAAACTGCTTAGTGTTCTGTTAATTCATCTCACATAGTTACATCTGTATTTCGTGGATCTCTCTGCTATCCTTATTTCTGTGGAATCTGAGAACAGATATTTCCTTTCCCTTTGAAGACTATAGGGCCAAAGGAAATATCCTCCGATAACAAAGAGAAAGAAGCTTTCTGAGAAACATCTTTGTGTTCTCTGAAATCATCTCACAGAGTTACAGCTTTCCCCTCAAGAAGCCTTTCGCTAAGACAGTTCTTGTGGAATTGGCAAAGTGATATGTGGAATCCCACAGAGGGCTATGGTGAAAAAGGAAATATCCTCAGATGAAATCTGGAAAGTAGCTTTCTGAGAAACTGCTTAGTGTTCTGTTAATTCATCTCACAGAGTTACATCTGTATTTCGTGGATCTCTTTGCTAGCCTTATTTCTGTGGAATCTGAGAACAGATATTTCGGATCCCTTGGAAGACTATAGGGCCAAAGGAAATATCCTCCGATAACAAAGAGAAAGAAGCTTTCTGAGAAACTTCTTTGTGTTCTGTGAAATCATCTCACAGAGTTACAGCTTTCCCCTCAAGAAGCCTTTCGCTAAGACAGTTCTTGTGGAATTGGCAAAGTGATATTTGGAAGCCCATAGAGGGCTATGGTGAAAAAGGAAATATCCTCACATGAAATCTGGAAAGAAGCTTTCTGAGAAACTCCTTAGTGTTCTGTTAATTCATCTCACAGAGTTACATCTGTATTTCGTGGATCTCTTTGCTAGCCTTATTTCTGTGGAATCTGAGAACAGATATTTCAGATCCCTTGGAAGACTATAGGGCCAAAGGAAATATCCTCCGATAACAAACAGAAAGAAGCTTTCTGAGAAATTTCTTTGTGTTCTGTGAAACCATCTCACAGAGTTACAGCTTTCCCCTCAAGAAGCCTTTCGCTAAGACAGTTCTTGTGGAATTGGCAAAGTGATATTTGGAAGCCCATAGAGGGCTATGGTGAAATAGGAAATATCCTCACATGAAATGTGGAAAGAAGCTTTCTGAGAAACTCCTTAGTGTTCTGTTAATTCATCTCACAGAGTTACATCTGTATTTCGTGGATCTCTTTGCTAGCCTTATTTCTGTGGAATCTGAGAACAGATATTTCGGATCCCTTGGAAGACTATAGGGCCAAAGGAAATATCCTGCGATAACAAAGAGAAAGAAGCTTTCTGAGAAACTTCTTTGTGTTCTGTGAAATCATCTCACAGAGTTACAGCTTTCCCCTCAAGAAGCCTTTCGCTAAGACAGTTCTTGTGGAATTGGTAAAGTGATATTTGGAAGCCCATAGAGGGCTATGGTGAAAAAGGAAATATCCTCACATGAAATCTGGAAAGAAGCTTTCTGAGAAACTCCTTAGTGTTCTGTTAATTCATCTCACAGAGTTACATCTGTATTTCGCGGATCTCTTTGCTAGCCTTATTTCTGTGGAATCTGAGAACAGATATTTCGGATCCCTTGGAAGACTATAGGGCCAAAGGAAATATCCTCCGATAACAAAGAGAAAGAAGCTTTCTGAGAAATTTCTTTGTGTTCTGTGAAATCATCTCACAGAGTTACAGCTTCCCCTCAACAAGCCTTTCGCTAAGACAGTTCTTGTGGAATTGTCAAAGTGATATTTGGAAGCCCATAGAGGGCTACGGTGAAAAAGGAAATATCCTCACATGAAATCTGGAAAGAAGCTTTCTGAGAAACTGCTTAGTGTTCTGTTAATTCATCTCACAGAGTTACATCTGTATTTCGTGGATCTCTTTGCTAGCCTTATTTCTGTGGAATCTGAGAACAGATATTTCGGATCCCTTGGAAGACTATAGGGCCAAAGGAAATATCCTGCGATAACAAAGAGAAAGAAGCTTTCTGAGAAACTTCTTTGTGTTCTGTGAAATCATCTCACAGAGTTACAGCTTTCCCCTCAAGAAGCCTTTCGCTAAGACAGTTCTTGTGGAATTGGCAAAGTGATATTTGGAAGCCCATAGAGGGCTATGGTGAAAAAGGAAATATCCTCCGTTGAAATGTGGGAAGAAGCTTTCTGAGAAACTGCTTAGTGTTCTGTTAATTCATCTCACAGAGTTACATCTGCATTTCGTGGGTCTCTTTGCTAGCCTTATTTCTGTGGAATCTGAGAACAGATATTTCGGATCCCTTGGAAGACTATAGGGCCAAAGGAAATATCCTCCGATAACAAACAGAAAGAAGCTTTCTGAGAAACTTCTTTGTGTTCTGTGAAATCATCTCACAGAGTTACAGCTTTCCCCTCAAGAAGCCTTTCGCTAAGACAGTTCTTGTGGAATTGGCAAAGTGATATTTGAAGCCCATAGAGGGCTATGGTGAAAAAGGAAATATCCTCACATGAAATCTGGAAAGAAGCTTTCTGAGAAACTGCTTAGTGTTCTGTTAATTCATCTCACAGAGTTACATCTGTATTTCGTGGATCTCTTTGCTAGCCTTATTTCTGTGGAATCTGAGAACAGATATTTCGGATCCCTTGGAAGACTATAGGGCCAAAGGAAATATCCTCCGATAACAAAGAGAAAGAAGCTTTCTGAGAAACTTCTTTGTGTTCTGTGAAATCATCTCACAGAGTTACAGCTTTCCCCTCAAGAAGCCTTTCGCTAAGACAGTTCTTGTGGAATTGGCAAAGTGATATTTGGAAGCCCATAGAGGGCTATGGTGAAAAAGGAAATATCCTCCGTTGAAATGTGGAAAGAAGCTTTCTGAGAAACTGCTTAGTGTTCTGTTAATTCATCTCACAGAGTTACATCTGTATTTCGTGGATCTCTTTGCTAGCCTTATTTCTGTGGAATCTGAGAACAGATATTTCGGATCCCTTGGAAGACTATAGGGCCAAAGGAAATATCCTCCGATAACAAACAGAAAGAAGCTTTCTGAGAAACTTCTTTGTGTTCTGTGAAATCATCTCACAGAGTTACAGCTTTCCCGTCAAGAAGCCTTTCGCTAAGACAGTTCTTGTGGAATTGGCAAAGTGATATTTGGAAGCCCCTAGAGGGCTATGGTGAAAAAGGAAATATCCTCAGATGAAATCTGGAAAGAAGCTTTCTGAGAAACTGCTTAGTGTTCTGTTAATTCATCTCACAGAGTTACATCTGTATTTCGTGGATCTCTTTGCTAGCCTTATTTCTGTGGAATCTGAGAACAGATATTTCGGATCCATTGGAAGACTACAGGGCCAAAGGAAATATCCTGCGATAACAAAGAGAAAGAAGCTTTCTGAGAAACTTCTTTGTGTTCTGTGAAATCATCTCACAGAGTTACAGCTTTCCCCTCAAGAAGCCTTTCGCTCAGCCAGTTCTTGTGGAATTGGCAAAGTGATATTTGGAAGCCCATAGAGGGCTATGATGAAAAAGGAAATATCCTCAGATGAAATCTGGAAAGAAGCTTTCTGAGAAACTGCTTAGTGTTCTGTTAATTCATCTCACAGAGTTACATCTGTATTTCGTGGATCTCTCTGCTAGCCTTATTTCTGTGGAATCTGAGAACAGATATTTCCTTTCCCTTTGAAGACTATAGGGCCAAAGGAAATATCCTCCGATAACAAAGAGAAAGAAGCTTTCTGAGAAACTTCTTTGTGTTCTTTGAAATCATCTCACAGAGTTACAGCTTTCCCCTCAAGAAGCCTTTCGCTAAGACAGTTCTTGTGGAATTGGCAAAGTGATATTTGGAAGCCCCTAGAGGGCTATGGTGAAAAAGGAAATATCCTCCGTTGAAATGTGGAAAGAAGCTTTCTGAGAAACTGCTTAGTGTTCTGTTAATTCATCTCACAGAGTTACATCTGTATTTCGTGGATCTCTTTGCTAGCCTTATTTCTGTGGAATCTGAGAACAGATATTTCGGATCCCTTGGAAGACTATAGGGCCAAAGGAAATATCCTCCGATAACAAAGAGAAAGAAGCTTTCTGAGAAACTTCTTTGTGTTCTGTGAAATCATCTCACAGAGTTACAGCTTTCCCCTCAAGAAGCCTTTCGCTAAGACAGTTCTTGTGGAATTGGCAAAGTGATATTTGGAAGCCCATAGAGGGCTATGGTGAAAAAGGAAATAGCCTCCGTTGAAATGTGGAAAGAAGCTTTCTGAGAAACTGCTTAGTGTTCTGTTAATTCATCTCACAGAGTTACATCTGTATTTCGTGGATCTCTTTGCTAGCCTTATTTCTGTGGAATCTGAGAACAGATATTTCGGATCCCTTGGAAGACTATAGGGCCAAAGGAAATATCCTCCGATAACAAACAGAAAGAAGCTTTCTGAGAAACTTCTTTGTGTTCTGTGAAATCATCTCACAGAGTTACAGCTTTCCCCTCAAGAAGCCTTTCGCTAAGACAGTTCTTGTGGAATTGGCAAAGTGATATTTGGAAGCCCATAGAGGGCTATGGTGAAAAAGGAAATATCCTCAGATGAAATCTGGAAAGAAGCTTTCTGAGAAACTGCTTAGTGTTCTGTTAATTCATCTCCCAGAGTTACATCTGTATTTCGTGGATCTCTTTGCTAGCCTTATTTCTGTGGAATCTGAGAACAGATATTTCGGATCCCTTGGAAGACTATAGGGCCAAAGGAAATATCCTCCGATAACAAAGAGAAAGAAGCTTTCTGAGAAACTTCTTTGTGTTCTGTGAAATCATCTCACAGAGTTACAGCTTTCCCCTCAAGAAGCCTTTCGCTAAGACAGTTCTTGTGGAATTGGCAAAGTGATATTTGGAAGCCCATAGAGGGATACGGTGAAAAAGGAAATATCCTCACATGAAATCTGGAAAGAAGCTTTCTGAGAAATTGCTTAGTGTTCTGTTAATTCATCTCACAGAGTTACATCTGTATTTCGTGGATCTCTTTGCTAGCCTTATTTCTGTGGAATCTGAGAACAGATATTTCGGATCCCTTGGAAGACTATAGGGCCAAAGGAAATATCCTCCGATAACAAAGAGAAAGAAGCTTTCTGAGAAACTTCTTTGTGTTCTGTGAAATCATCTCACAGAGTTACAGCTTTCCCCTCAAGAAGCCTTTCGCTAAGCCAGTTCTTGTGGAATTGCAAAGTGATATTTGGAAGCCCATAGAGGGCTATGGTGAAAAAGGAAATATCCTCAGATGAAATCTGGAAAGAAGCTTTCTGAGAAACTGCTTAGTGTTCTGTTAATTCATCTCACATAGTTACATCTGTATTTCGTGGATCTCTCTGCTATCCTTATTTCTGTGGAATCTGAGAACAGATATTTCCTTTCCCTTTGAAGACTATAGGGCCAAAGGAAATATCCTCCGATAACAAAGAGAAAGAAGCTTTCTGAGAAACATCTTTGTGTTCTCTGAAATCATCTCACAGAGTTACAGCTTTCCCCTCAAGAAGCCTTTCGCTAAGACAGTTCTTGTGGAATTGGCAAAGTGATATGTGGAATCCCACAGAGGGCTATGGTGAAAAAGGAAATATCCTCAGATGAAATCTGGAAAGTAGCTTTCTGAGAAACTGCTTAGTGTTCTGTTAATTCATCTCACAGAGTTACATCTGTATTTCGTGGATCTCTTTGCTAGCCTTATTTCTGTGGAATCTGAGAACAGATATTTCGGATCCCTTGGAAGACTATAGGGCCAAAGGAAATATCCTCCGATAACAAAGAGAAAGAAGCTTTCTGAGAAACTTCTTTGTGTTCTGTGAAATCATCTCACAGAGTTACAGCTTTCCCCTCAAGAAGCCTTTCGCTAAGACAGTTCTTGTGGAATTGGCAAAGTGATATTTGGAAGCCCATAGAGGGCTATGGTGAAAAAGGAAATATCCTCACATGAAATCTGGAAAGAAGCTTTCTGAGAAACTCCTTAGTGTTCTGTTAATTCATCTCACAGAGTTACATCTGTATTTCGTGGATCTCTTTGCTAGCCTTATTTCTGTGGAATCTGAGAACAGATATTTCAGATCCCTTGGAAGACTATAGGGCCAAAGGAAATATCCTCCGATAACAAACAGAAAGAAGCTTTCTGAGAAACTTCTTTGTGTTCTGTGAAACCATCTCACAGAGTTACAGCTTTCCCCTCAAGAAGCCTTTCGCTAAGACAGTTCTTGTGGAATTGGCAAAGTGATATTTGGAAGCCCATAGAGGGCTATGGTGAAATAGGAAATATCCTCACATGAAATGTGGAAAGAAGCTTTCTGAGAAACTCCTTAGTGTTCTGTTAATTCATCTCACAGAGTTACATCTGTATTTCGTGGATCTCTTTGCTAGCCTTATTTCTGTGGAATCTGAGAACAGATATTTCGGATCCCTTGGAAGACTATAGGGCCAAAGGAAATATCCTGCGATAACAAAGAGAAAGAAGCTTTCTGAGAAACTTCTTTGTGTTCTGTGAAATCATCTCACAGAGTTACAGCTTTCCCCTCAAGAAGCCTTTCGCTAAGACAGTTCTTGTGGAATTGGTAAAGTGATATTTGGAAGCCCATAGAGGGCTAAGGTGAAAAAGGAAATATCCTCACATGAAATCTGGAAAGAAGCTTTCTGAGAAACTCCTTAGTGTTCTGTTAATTCATCTCACAGAGTTACATCTGTATTTCGCGGATCTCTTTGCTAGCCTTATTTCTGTGGAATCTGAGAACAGATATTTCGGATCCCTTGGAAGACTATAGGGCCAATGGAAATATCCTCCGATAACAAAGAGAAAGAAGCTTTCTGAGAAATTTCTTTGTGTTCTGCGAAATCATCTCACAGAGTTACAGCTTCCCCTCAAGAAGCCTTTCGCTAAGACAGTTCTTGTGGAATTGGCAAAGTGATATTTGGAAGCCCATAGAGGGCTACGGTGAAAAAGGAAATATCCTCACATGAAATCTGGAAAGAAGCTTTCTGAGAAACTGCTTAGTGTTCTGTTAATTCATCTCACAGAGTTACATCTGTATTTCGTGGATCTCTTTGCTAGCCTTATTTCTGTGGAATCTGAGAACAGATATTTCGGATCCCTTGGAAGACTATAGGGCCAAAGGAAATATCCTGCGATAACAAAGAGAAAGAAGCTTTCTGAGAAACTTCTTTGTGTTCTGTGAAATCATCTCACAGAGTTACAGCTTTCCCCTCAAGAAGCCTTTCGCTAAGACAGTTCTTGTGGAATTGGCAAAGTGATATTTGGAAGCCCATAGAGGGCTATGGTGAAAAAGGAAATATCCTCACATGAAATCTGGAAAAGAGCTTTCTGAGAAACTGCTTAGTGTTCTGTTAATTCATCTCACAGAGTTACATCTGCATTTCGTGGGTCTCTTTGCTAGCCTTATTTCTGTGGAATCTGAGAACAGATATTTCGGATCCCTTGGAAGACTATAGGGCCAAAGGAAATATCCTCCGATAACAAACAGAAAGAAGCTTTCTGAGAAACTTCTTTGTGTTCTGTGAAATCATCTCACAGAGTTACAGCTTTCCCCTCAAGAAGCCTTTCGCTAAGACAGTTCTTGTGGAATTGGCAAAGTGATATTTGAAGCCCATAGAGGGCTATGGTGAAAAAGGAAATATCCTCACATGAAATCTGGAAAGAAGCTTTCTGAGAAACTGCTTAGTGTTCTGTTAATTCATCTCACAGAGTTACATCTGTATTTCGTGGATCTCTTTGCTAGCCTTATTTCTGTGGAATCTGAGAACAGATATTTCGGATCCCTTGGAAGACTATAGGGCCAAAGGAAATATCCTCCGATAACAAACAGAAAGAAGCTTTCTGAGAAACTTCTTTGTGTTCTGTGAAATCATCTCACAGAGTTACAGCTTTCCCGTCAAGAAGCCTTTCGCTAAGACAGTTCTTGTGGAATTGGCAAAGTGATATTTGGAAGCCCCTAGAGGGCTATGGTGAAAAAGGAAATATCCTCAGATGAAATCTGGAAAGAAGCTTTCTGAGAAACTGCTTAGTGTTCTGTTAATTCATCTCACAGAGTTACATCTGTATTTCGTGGATCTCTTTGCTAGCCTTATTTCTGTGGAATCTGAGAACAGATATTTCGGATCCCTTGGAAGACTATAGGGCCAAAGGAAATATCCTCGGATAACAAAGAGAAAGAAGCTTTCTGAGGAAATTCTTTGTGTTCTGTGAAATCATCTCACAGAGTTACAGCTTTCCCCTCAAGAAGCCTTTCGCTAAGACAGTTCTTGTGGAATTGGCAAAGTGATATTTGGAAGCCCATAGAGGGCTATGGTGAAAAAGGAAATATCCTCACATGAAATCTGGAAAGAAGCTTTCTGAGAAACTCCTTAGTGTTCTGTTAATTCATCTCACAGAGTTACATCTGTATTTCGTGGATCTCTTTGCTAGCCTTATTTCTGTGGAATCTGAGAACAGATATTTCAGATCCCTTGGAAGACTATAGGGCCAAAGGAAATATCCTCCGATAACAAACAGAAAGAAGCTTTCTGAGAAATTTCTTTGTGTTCTGTGAAACCATCTCACAGAGTTACAGCTTTCCCCTCAAGAAGCCTTTCGCTAAGACAGTTCTTGTGGAATTGGCAAAGTGATATTTGGAAGCCCATAGAGGGCTATGGTGAAATAGGAAATATCCTCACATGAAATGTGGAAAGAAGCTTTCTGAGAAACTCCTTAGTGTTCTGTTAATTCATCTCACAGAGTTACATCTGTATTTCGTGGATCTCTTTGCTAGCCTTATTTCTGTGGAATCTGAGAACAGATATTTCGGATCCCTTGGAAGACTATAGGGCCAAAGGAAATATCCTGCGATAACAAAGAGAAAGAAGCTTTCTGAGAAACTTCTTTGTGTTCTGTGAAATCATCTCACAGAGTTACAGCTTTCCCCTCAAGAAGCCTTTCGCTAAGACAGTTCTTGTGGAATTGGTAAAGTGATATTTGGAAGCCCATAGAGGGCTATGGTGAAAAAGGAAATATCCTCACATGAAATCTGGAAAGAAGCTTTCTGAGAAACTCCTTAGTGTTCTGTTAATTCATCTCACAGAGTTACATCTGTATTTCGCGGAACTCTTTGCTAGCCTTATTTCTGTGGAATCTGAGAACAGATATTTCGGATCCCTTGGAAGACTATAGGGCCAAAGGAAATATCCTCCGATAACAAAGAGAAAGAAGCTTTCTGAGAAATTTCTTTGTGTTCTGTGAAATCATCTCACAGAGTTACAGCTTCCCCTCAACAAGCCTTTCGCTAAGACAGTTCTTGTGGAATTGTCAAAGTGATATTTGGAAGCCCATAGAGGGCTACGGTGAAAAAGGAAATATCCTCACATGAAATCTGGAAAGAAGCTTTCTGAGAAACTGCTTAGTGTTCTGTTAATTCATCTCACAGAGTTACATCTGTATTTCGTGGATCTCTTTGCTAGCCTTATTTCTGTGGAATCTGAGAACAGATATTTCGGATCCCTTGGAAGACTATAGGGCCAAAGGAAATATCCTGCGATAACAAAGAGAAAGAAGCTTTCTGAGAAACTTCTTTGTGTTCTGTGAAATCATCTCACAGAGTTACAGCTTTCCCCTCAAGAAGCCTTTCGCTAAGACAGTTCTTGTGGAATTGGCAAAGTGATATTTGGAAGCCCATAGAGGGCTATGGTGAAAAAGGAAATATCCTCCGTTGAAATGTGGGAAGAAGCTTTCTGAGAAACTGCTTAGTGTTCTGTTAATTCATCTCACAGAGTTACATCTGCATTTCGTGGGTCTCTTTGCTAGCCTTATTTCTGTGGAATCTGAGAACAGATATTTCGGATCCCTTGGAAGACTATAGGGCCAAAGGAAATATCCTCCGATAACAAACAGAAAGAAGCTTTCTGAGAAACTTCTTTGTGTTCTGTGAAATCATCTCACAGAGTTACAGCTTTCCCCTCAAGAAGCCTTTCGCTAAGACAGTTCTTGTGGAATTGGCAAAGTGATATTTGAAGCCCATAGAGGGCTATGGTGAAAAAGGAAATATCCTCACATGAAATCTGGAAAGAAGCTTTCTGAGAAACTGCTTAGTGTTCTGTTAATTCATCTCACAGAGTTACATCTGTATTTCGTGGATCTCTTTGCTAGCCTTATTTCTGTGGAATCTGAGAACAGATATTTCGGATCCCTTGGAAGACTATAGGGCCAAAGGAAATATCCTCCGATAACAAAGAGAAAGAAGCTTTCTGAGAAACTTCTTTGTGTTCTGTGAAATCATCTCACAGAGTTACAGCTTTCCCCTCAAGAAGCCTTTCGCTAAGACAGTTCTTGTGGAATTGGCAAAGTGATATTTGGAAGCCCATAGAGGGCTATGGTGAAAAAGGAAATATCCTCCGTTGAAATGTGGAAAGAAGCTTTCTGAGAAACTGCTTAGTGTTCTGTTAATTCATCTCACAGAGTTACATCTGTATTTCGTGGATCTCTTTGCTAGCCTTATTTCTGTGGAATCTGAGAACAGATATTTCGGATCCCTTGGAAGACTATAGGGCCAAAGGAAATATCCTCCGATAACAAACAGAAAGAAGCTTTCTGAGAAACTTCTTTGTGTTCTGTGAAATCATCTCACAGAGTTACAGCTTTCCCGTCAAGAAGCCTTTCGCTAAGACAGTTCTTGTGGAATTGGCAAAGTGATATTTGGAAGCCCCTAGAGGGCTATGGTGAAAAAGGAAATATCCTCAGATGAAATCTGGAAAGAAGCTTTCTGAGAAACTGCTTAGTGTTCTGTTAATTCATCTCACAGAGTTACATCTGTATTTCGTGGATCTCTTTGCTAGCCTTATTTCTGTGGAATCTGAGAACAGATATTTCGGATCCATTGGAAGACTACAGGGCCAAAGGAAATATCCTGCGATAACAAAGAGAAAGAAGCTTTCTGAGAAACTTCTTTGTGTTCTGTGAAATCATCTCACAGAGTTACAGCTTTCCCCTCAAGAAGCCTTTCGCTCAGCCAGTTCTTGTGGAATTGGCAAAGTGATATTTGGAAGCCCATAGAGGGCTATGGTGAAAAAGGAAATATCCTCAGATGAAATCTGGAAAGAAGCTTTCTGAGAAACTGCTTAGTGTTCTGTTAATTCATCTCACAGAGTTACATCTGTATTTCGTGGATCTCTCTGCTAGCCTTATTTCTGTGGAATCTGAGAACAGATATTTCCTTTCCCTTTGAAGACTATAGGGCCAAAGGAAATATACTCCGATAACAAAGAGAAAGAAGCTTTCTGAGAAACTTCTTTGTGTTCTTTGAAATCATCTCACAGAGTTACAGCTTTCCCCTCAAGAAGCCTTTCGCTAAGACAGTTCTTGTGGAATTGGCAAAGTGATATTTGGAAGCCCCTAGAGGGCTATGGTGAAAAAGGAAATATCCTCCGTTGAAATGTGGAAAGAAGCTTTCTGAGAAACTGCTTAGTGTTCTGTTAATTCATCTCACAGAGTTACATCTGTATTTCGTGGATCTCTTTGCTAGCCTTATTTCTGTGGAATCTGAGAACAGATATTTCGGATCCCTTGGAAGACTATAGGGCCAAAGGAAATATCCTCCGACAACAAAGAGAAAGAAGCTTTCTGAGAAACTTCTTTGTGTTCTGTGAAATCATCTCACAGAGTTACAGCTTTCCCCTCAAGAAGCCTTTCGCTAAGACAGTTCTTGTGGAATTGGCAAAGTGATATTTGGAAGCCCATAGAGGGCTATGGTGAAAAAGGAAATATCCTCCGTTGAAATGTGGAAAGAAGCTTTCTGAGAAACTGCTTAGTGTTCTGTTAATTCATCTCACAGAGTTACATCTGTATTTCGTGGATCTCTTTGCTAGCCTTATTTCTGTGGAATCTGAGAACAGATATTTCGGATCCCTTGGAAGACTATAGGGCCAAAGGAAATATCCTCCGATAACAAACAGAAAGAAGCTTTCTGAGAAACTTCTTTGTGTTCTGTGAAATCATCTCACAGAGTTACAGCTTTCCCCTCAAGAAGCCTTTCGCTAAGACAGTTCTTGTGGAATTGGCAAAGTGATATTTGGAAGCCCATAGAGGGCTATGGTGAAAAAGGAAATATCCTCAGATGAAATCTGGAAAGAAGCTTTCTGAGAAACTGCTTAGTGTTCTGTTAATTCATCTCCCAGAGTTACATCTGTATTTCGTGGATCTCTTTGCTAGCCTTATTTCTGTGGAATCTGAGAACAGATATTTCGGATCCCTTGGAAGACTATAGGGCCAAAGGAAATATCCTCCGATAACAAAGAGAAAGAAGCTTTCTGAGAAACTTCTTTGTGTTCTGTGAAATCATCTCACAGAGTTACAGCTTTCCCCTCAAGAAGCCTTTCGCTAAGACAGTTCTTGTGGAATTGGCAAAGTGATATTTGGAAGCCCATAGAGGGATACGGTGAAAAAGGAAATATCCTCACATGAAATCTGGAAAGAAGCTTTCTGAGAAATTGCTTAGTGTTCTGTTAATTCATCTCACAGAGTTACATCTGTATTTCGTGGATCTCTTTGCTAGCCTTATTTCTGTGGAATCTGAGAACAGATATTTCGGATCCCTTGGAAGACTATAGGGCCAAAGGAAATATCCTCCGATAACAAAGAGAAAGAAGCTTTCTGAGAAACTTCTTTGTGTTCTGTGAAATCATCTCACAGAGTTACAGCTTTCCCCTCAAGAAGCCTTTCGCTAAGCCAGTTCTTGTGGAATTGCAAAGTGATATTTGGAAGCCCATAGAGGGCTATGGTGAAAAAGGAAATATCCTCAGATGAAATCTGGAAAGAAGCTTTCTGAGAAACTGCTTAGTGTTCTGTTAATTCATCTCACATAGTTACATCTGTATTTCGTGGATCTCTCTGCTATCCTTATTTCTGTGGAATCTGAGAACAGATATTTCCTTTCCCTTTGAAGACTATAGGGCCAAAGGAAATATCCTCCGATAACAAAGAGAAAGAAGCTTTCTGAGAAACATCTTTGTGTTCTCTGAAATCATCTCACAGAGTTACAGCTTTCCCCTCAAGAAGCCTTTCGCTAAGACAGTTCTTGTGGAATTGGCAAAGTGATATGTGGAATCCCACAGAGGGCTATGGTGAAAAAGGAAATATCCTCAGATGAAATCTGGAAAGTAGCTTTCTGAGAAACTGCTTAGTGTTCTGTTAATTCATCTCACAGAGTTACATCTGTATTTCGTGGATCTCTTTGCTAGCCTTATTTCTGTGGAATCTGAGAACAGATATTTCGGATCCCTTGGAAGACTATAGGGCCAAAGGAAATATCCTCCGATAACAAAGAGAAAGAAGCTTTCTGAGAAACTTCTTTGTGTTCTGTGAAATCATCTCACAGAGTTACAGCTTTCCCCTCAAGAAGCCTTTCGCTAAGACAGTTCTTGTGGAATTGGCAAAGTGATATTTGGAAGCCCATAGAGGGCTATGGTGAAAAAGGAAATATCCTCACATGAAATCTGGAAAGAAGCTTTCTGAGAAACTCCTTAGTGTTCTGTTAATTCATCTCACAGAGTTACATCTGTATTTCGTGGATCTCTTTGCTAGCCTTATTTCTGTGGAATCTGAGAACAGATATTTCAGATCCCTTGGAAGACTATAGGGCCAAAGGAAATATCCTCCGATAACAAACAGAAAGAAGCTTTCTGAGAAACTTCTTTGTGTTCTGTGAAACCATCTCACAGAGTTACAGCTTTCCCCTCAAGAAGCCTTTCGCTAAGACAGTTCTTGTGGAATTGGCAAAGTGATATTTGGAAGCCCATAGAGGGCTATGGTGAAATAGGAAATATCCTCACATGAAATGTGGAAAGAAGCTTTCTGAGAAACTCCTTAGTGTTCTGTTAATTCATCTCACAGAGTTACATCTGTATTTCGTGGATCTCTTTGCTAGCCTTATTTCTGTGGAATCTGAGAACAGATATTTCGGATCCCTTGGAAGACTATAGGGCCAAAGGAAATATCCTGCGATAACAAAGAGAAAGAAGCTTTCTGAGAAACTTCTTTGTGTTCTGTGAAATCATCTCACAGAGTTACAGCTTTCCCCTCAAGAAGCCTTTCGCTAAGACAGTTCTTGTGGAATTGGTAAAGTGATATTTGGAAGCCCATAGAGGGCTAAGGTGAAAAAGGAAATATCCTCACATGAAATCTGGAAAGAAGCTTTCTGAGAAACTCCTTAGTGTTCTGTTAATTCATCTCACAGAGTTACATCTGTATTTCGCGGATCTCTTTGCTAGCCTTATTTCTGTGGAATCTGAGAACAGATATTTCGGATCCCTTGGAAGACTATAGGGCCAATGGAAATATCCTCCGATAACAAAGAGAAAGAAGCTTTCTGAGAAATTTCTTTGTGTTCTGTGAAATCATCTCACAGAGTTACAGCTTCCCCTCAAGAAGCCTTTCGCTAAGACAGTTCTTGTGGAATTGGCAAAGTGATATTTGGAAGCCCATAGAGGGCTACGGTGAAAAAGGAAATATCCTCACATGAAATCTGGAAAGAAGCTTTCTGAGAAACTGCTTAGTGTTCTGTTAATTCATCTCACAGAGTTACATCTGTATTTCGTGGATCTCTTTGCTAGCCTTATTTCTGTGGAATCTGAGAACAGATATTTCGGATCCCTTGGAAGACTATAGGGCCAAAGGAAATATCCTGCGATAACAAAGAGAAAGAAGCTTTCTGAGAAACTTCTTTGTGTTCTGTGAAATCATCTCACAGAGTTACAGCTTTCCCCTCAAGAAGCCTTTCGCTAAGACAGTTCTTGTGGAATTGGCAAAGTGATATTTGGAAGCCCATAGAGGGCTATGGTGAAAAAGGAAATATCCTCACATGAAATCTGGAAAAGAGCTTTCTGAGAAACTGCTTAGTGTTCTGTTAATTCATCTCACAGAGTTACATCTGCATTTCGTGGGTCTCTTTGCTAGCCTTATTTCTGTGGAATCTGAGAACAGATATTTCGGATCCCTTGGAAGACTATAGGGCCAAAGGAAATATCCTCCGATAACAAACAGAAAGAAGCTTTCTGAGAAACTTCTTTGTGTTCTGTGAAATCATCTCACAGAGTTACAGCTTTCCCCTCAAGAAGCCTTTCGCTAAGACAGTTCTTGTGGAATTGGCAAAGTGATATTTGAAGCCCATAGAGGGCTATGGTGAAAAAGGAAATATCCTCACATGAAATCTGGAAAGAAGCTTTCTGAGAAACTGCTTAGTGTTCTGTTAATTCATCTCACAGAGTTACATCTGTATTTCGTGGATCTCTTTGCTAGCCTTATTTCTGTGGAATCTGAGAACAGATATTTCGGATCCCTTGGAAGACTATAGGGCCAAAGGAAATATCCTCCGATAACAAACAGAAAGAAGCTTTCTGAGAAACTTCTTTGTGTTCTGTGAAATCATCTCACAGAGTTACAGCTTTCCCGTCAAGAAGCCTTTCGCTAAGACAGTTCTTGTGGAATTGGCAAAGTGATATTTGGAAGCCCCTAGAGGGCTATGGTGAAAAAGGAAATATCCTCAGATGAAATCTGGAAAGAAGCTTTCTGAGAAACTGCTTAGTGTTCTGTTAATTCATCTCACAGAGTTACATCTGTATTTCGTGGATCTCTTTGCTAGCCTTATTTCTGTGGAATCTGAGAACAGATATTTCGGATCCCTTGGAAGACTATAGGGCCAAAGGAAATATCCTCCGATAACAAAGAGAAAGAAGCTTTCTGAGAAACTTCTTTGTGTTCTGTGAAATCTTCTCACAGAGTTACAGCTTTCCCCTCAAGAAGCCTTTCGCTAAGACAGTTCTTGTGGAATTGGCAAAGTGATATTTGGAAGCCCATAGGGGGATACGGTGAAAAAGGAAATATCCTCACATGAAATCTGGAAAGAAGCTTTCTGAGAAATTGCTTAGTGTTCTGTTAATTCATCTCACAGAGTTACATCTGTATTTCGTGGATCTCTTTGCTAGCCTTATTTCTGTGGAATCTGAGAACAGATATTTCGGATCCCTTGGAAGACTATAGGGCCAAAGGAAATATCCTCCGATAACAAAGAGAAAGAAGCTTTCTGAGAAACTTCTTTGTGTTCTGTGAAATCATCTCACAGAGTTACAGCTTTCCCCTCAAGAAGCCTTTCGCTAAGACAGTTCTTGTGGAATTGGCAAAGTGATATTTGGAAGCCCATAGAGGGCTATGGTGAAAAAGGAAATATCCTCAGATGAAATCTGGAAAGAAGCTTTCTGAGAAACTGCTTAGTGTTCTGTTAATTCATCTCACAGAGTTACATCTGTATTTCGTGGATCTCTCTGCTAGCCTTATTTCTGTGGAATCTGAGAACAGATATTTCCTTTCCCTTTGAAGACTATAGGGCCAAAGGAAATATCCTCCGATAACAAAGAGAAAGAAGCTTTCTGAGAAACTTCTTTGTGTTCTGTGAAATCATCTCACAGAGTTACAGCTTTCCCCTCAAGAAGCCTTTCGCTAAGACAGTTCTTGTGGAATTGGCAAAGTGATATGTGGAAGCCCACAGAGGGCTATGGTGAAAAAGGAAATATCCTCAGATGAAATCTGGAATGTAGCTTTCTGAGAAACTGCTTAGTGTTCTGTTAATTCATCTCACAGAGTTACATCTGTATTTCGTGGATCTCTTTGCTAGCCTTATTTCTGTGGAATCTGAGAACAGATATTTCGGATCCCTTGGAAGACTATAGGGCCAAAGGAAATATCCTGCGATAACAAAGGGAAAGAAGCTTTCTGAGAAACTTCTTTGTGTTCTGTGAAATCATCTCACAGAGTTACAGCTTTCCCCTCAAGAAGCCTTTCGCTAAGACAGTTCTTGTGGAATTGGCAAAGTGATATTTGGAAGCCCATAGAGGGCTATGGTGAAAAAGGAAATATCCTCACATGAAATCTGGAAAGAAGCTTTCTGAGAAACTCCTTAGTGTTCTGTTAATTCATCTCACAGAGTTACATCTGTATTTCGTGGATCTCTTTGCTAGCCTTATTTCTGTGGAATCTGAGAACAGATATTTCGGACCCCTTGGAAGACTATAGGGCCAAAGGAAATATCCTCCGATAACAAACAGAAAGAAGCTTTCTGAGAAACTTCTTTGTGTTCTGTGAAACCAACTCACAGAGTTACAGCTTTCCCCTCAAGAAGCCTTTCGCTAAGACAGTTCTTGTGGAATTGGGAAAGTGATATTTGGAAGCCCATAGAGGGCTATGGTGAAAAAGGAAATATCCTCACATGAAATGTGGAAAGAAGCTTTCTGAGAAACTCCTTAGTGTTCTGTTAATTCATCTCACAGAGTTACATCTGTATTTCGTGGATCTCTTTGCTAGCTTTATTTCTGTGGAATCTGAGAGCAGATATTTCGGATCCCTTTGAAGACTATAGGGCCAAAGGAAATATCCTCCGATAACAAAGAGAAAGAAGCTTTCTGAGAAACTTCTTTGTGTTCTGTGAAATCATCTCACAGAGTTACAGCTTTCCCCTCAAGAAGCCTTTCGCTAAGACAGTTCTTGTGGAATTGGCAAAGTGATATTTGGAAGCCCATAGAGGGCTATGGTGAAAAAGGAAATATCCTCAGATGAAATCTGGAAAGAAGCTTTCTGAGAAACTGCTTAGTGTTCTGTTAATTCATCTCACAGAGTTACATCTGTATTTCGTGGATCTCTTTGCTAGCCTTATTTCTGTGGAATCTGAGAACAGATATTTCGGATCCCTTGGAAGACTATAGGGCCAAAGGAAATATCCTGCGATAACAAAGAGAAAGAAGCTTTCTGAGAAACTTCTTTGTGTTCTGTGAAATCATCTCACAGAGTTACAGCTTTCCCCTCAAGAAGCCTTTCGCTAAGACAGTTCTTCTGGAATTGGCAAAGTGATATTTGGAAGCCCATAGAGGGCTATGGTGAAAAAGGAAATATCCTCCGTTGAAATGTGGGAAGAAGCTTTCTGAGAAACTGCTTAGTGTTCTGTTAATTCATCTCACAGAGTTACATCTGCATTTCGTGGGTCTCTTTGCTAGCCTTATTTCTGTGGAATCTGAGAACAGATATTTCGGATCCCTTGGAAGACTATAGGGCCAAAGGAAATATCCTCCGATAACAAACAGAAAGAAGCTTTCTGAGAAACTTCTTTGTGTTCTGTGAAATCATCTCACAGAGTTACAGCTTTCCCCTCAAGAAGCCTTTCGCTAAGACAGTTCTTGTGGAATTGGCAAAGTGATATTTGAAGCCCATAGAGGGCTATGGTGAAAAAGGAAATATCCTCACATGAAATCTGGAAAGAAGCTTTCTGAGAAACTGCTTAGTGTTCTGTTAATTCATCTCACAGAGTTACATCTGTATTTCGTGGATCTCTTTGCTAGCCTTATTTCTGTGGAATCTGAGAACAGATATTTCGGATCCCTTGGAAGACTATAGGGCCAAAGGAAATATCCTCCGATAACAAAGAGAAAGAAGCTTTCTGAGAAACTTCTTTGTGTTCTGTGAAATCATCTCACAGAGTTACAGCTTTCCCCTCAAGAAGCCTTTCGCTAAGACAGTTCTTGTGGAATTGGCAAAGTGATATTTGGAAGCCCATAGAGGGCTATGGTGAAAAAGGAAATATCCTCCGTTGAAATGTGGAAAGAAGCTTTCTGAGAAACTGCTTAGTGTTCTGTTAATTCATCTCACAGAGTTACATCTGTATTTCGTGGATCTCTTTGCTAGCCTTATTTCTGTGGAATCTGAGAACAGATATTTCGGATCCCTTGGAAGACTATAGGGCCAAAGGAAATATCCTCCGATAACAAACAGAAAGAAGCTTTCTGAGAAACTTCTTTGTGTTCTGTGAAATCATCTCACAGAGTTACAGCTTTCCCGTCAAGAAGCCTTTCGCTAAGACAGTTCTTGTGGAATTGGCAAAGTGATATTTGGAAGCCCCTAGAGGGCTATGGTGAAAAAGGAAATATCCTCAGATGAAATCTGGAAAGAAGCTTTCTGAGAAACTGCTTAGTGTTCTGTTAATTCATCTCACATAGTTACATCTGTATTTCGTGGATCTCTTTGCTAGCCTTATTTCTGTGGAATCTGAGAACAGATATTTCGGATCCCTTGGAAGACTATAGGGCCAAAGGAAATATCCTCCGATAACAAAGAGAAAGAAGCTTTCTGAGAAACTTCTTTGTGTTCTGTGAAATCTTCTCACAGAGTTACAGCTTTCCCCTCAAGAAGCCTTTCGCTAAGACAGTTCTTGTGGAATTGGCAAAGTGATATTTGGAAGCCCATAGGGGGATACGGTGAAAAAGGAAATATCCTCACATGAAATCTGGAAAGAAGCTTTCTGAGAAATTGCTTAGTGTTCTGTTAATTCATCTCACAGAGTTACATCTGTATTTCGTGGATCTCTTTGCTAGCCTTATTTCTGTGGAATCTGAGAACAGATATTTCGGATCCCTTGGAAGACTATAGGGCCAAAGGAAATATCCTCCGATAACAAAGAGAAAGAAGCTTTCTGAGAAACTTCTTTGTGTTCTGTGATATCATCTCACAGAGTTACAGCTTTCCCCTCAAGAAGCCTTTCGCTAAGACAGTTCTTGTGGAATTGGCAAAGTGATATTTGGAAGCCCATAGAGGGCTATGGTGAAAAAGGAAATATCCTCAGATGAAATCTGGAAAGAAGCTTTCTGAGAAACTGCTTAGTGTTCTGTTAATTCATCTCACAGAGTTACATCTGTATTTCGTGGATCTCTCTGCTAGCCTTATTTCTGTGGAATCTGAGAACAGATATTTCCTTTCCCTTTGAAGACTATAGGGCCAAAGGAAATATCCTCCGATAACAAAGAGAAAGAAGCTTTCTGAGAAACTTCTTTGTGTTCTGTGAAATCATCTCACAGAGTTACAGCTTTCCCCTCAAGAAGCCTTTCGCTAAGACAGTTCTTGTGGAATTGGCAAAGTGATATGTGGAAGCCCACAGAGGGCTATGGTGAAAAAGGAAATATCCTCAGATGAAATCTGGAATGTAGCTTTCTGAGAAACTGCTTAGTGTTCTGTTAATTCATCTCACAGAGTTACATCTGTATTTCGTGGATCTCTTTGCTAGCCTTATTTCTGTGGAATCTGAGAACAGATATTTCGGATCCCTTGGAAGACTATAGGGCCAATGGAAATATCCTCCGATAACAAAGAGAAAGAAGCTTTCTGAGAAATTTCTTTGTGTTCTGTGAAATCATCTCACAGAGTTACAGCTTTCCCCTCAAGAAGCCTTTCGCTAACACAGTTCTTGTGGAATTGGCAAAGTGATATTTGGAAGCCCATAGAGGGCTATGGTGAAAAAGGAAATATCCTCAGATGAAATCTGGAAAGTAGCTTTCTGAGAAACTGCTTAGTGTTCTGTTAATTCATCTCACAGAGTTACATCTGTATTTCGTGGATCTCTTTGCTAGCCTTATTTCTGTGGAATCTGAGAACAGATATTTCGGATCCATTGGAAGACTATAGGGCCAAAGGAAATATCCTGCGATAACAAAGAGAAAGAAGCTTTCTGAGAAACTTCTTTGTGTTCTGTGAAATCATCTCACAGAGTTACAGCTTTCCCCTCAAGAAGCCTTTCGCTAAGACAGTTCTTGTGGAATTGGCAAAGTGATATTTGGAAGCCCATAGAGGGCTATGGTGAAAAAGGAAATATCCTCAGATGAAATCTGGAAAGAAGCTTTCTGAGAAACTGCTTAGTGTTCTGTTAATTCATCTCACAGAGTTACATCTGTATTTCGTGGATCTCTTTGCTAGCCTTATTTCTGTGGAATCTGAGAACAGATATTTCGGATCCCTTTTAAGACTATAGGGCCAAAGGAAATATCCTCCGATAACAAAGAGAAAGAAGCTTTCTGAGAAACTTCTTTGTGTTCTGTGAAATCATCTCACAGAGTTACAGCTTTCCCCTCAAGAAGCCTTTCCATAAGACAGTTCTTGTGGAATTGGCAAAGTGATATTTGGAAGCCCTTAGAGGGCTATGGTGAAAAAGGAAATATCCTCAGATGAAATCTGGAAAGAAGCTTTCTGAGAAACTGCTTAGTGTTCTGTTAATTCATCTCACATAGTTATATCTGTATTTCGTGGATTTCTTTGCTAGCCTTATTTCTGTGGAATCTGAGAACAGATATTTCGGATCCCTTGGAAGACTATAGGGCCAAAGGAAATATCCTCCGATAACAAACAGAAAGAAGCTTTCTGAGAAACTTCTTTGTGTTCTGTGAAATCATCTCACAGAGTTACAGCTTTCCCCTCAAGAAGCCTTTCGCTAAGACAGTTCTTGTGGAATTGGCAAAGTGATATTTGGAAGCCCATAGAGGGCTATGGTGAAAAAGGAAATATCCTCAAATGAAATCTGGAAAGAAGCTTTCTGAGAAACTGCTTAGTGTTCTGTTAATTCATCTCACAGAGTTACATCTGTATTTCGTGGATCTCTTTGCTAGCCTTATTTCTGTGGAATCTGAGAACAGATATTTCGGATCCCTTGGAAGACTACAGGGCCAAAGGAAATATCCTCCGATAACAAAGAGAAAGAAGCTTTCTGAGAAACTTCTTTGTGTTTTGTGAAATCATCTCACAGAGTTACAGCTTTCCCGTCAAGAAGCCTTTCGCTAAGACAGTTCTTGTGGATTTGGCAAAGTGATATTTGGAAGCCCATAGAGGGCTATGGTGAAAAAGGAAATATCCTCACATGAAATCTGGAAAGAAGCTTTCTGAGAAACTCCTTAGTGTTCTGTTAATTCATCTCACAGAGTTACATCTGTATTTCGTGGATCTCTTTGCTAGCCTTATTTCTGTGGAATCTGAGAACAGATATTTCCTTTCCCTTTGAAGACTATAGGGCCAAAGGAAATATCCTCCGATAACAAAGAGAAAGAAGCTTTCTGAGAAATTTCTTTGTGATCTGTGAAATCATCTCACAGAGTTACAGCTTTCCCCTCAAGAAGCCTTTCGCTAAGACAGTTCTTATGGAATTGGCAAAGTGATATTTGGAAGCCCATAGAGGGCTATGGTGAAAAAGGAAATATCCTCAGATGAAATCTGGAAAGAAGCTTTCTGAGAAACTGCTTAGTGTTCTGTTAATTCATCTCACAGAGTTACATCTGTATTTCGTGGATCTCTTTGCTAGCCTTATTTCTGTGGAATCTGAGAACAGATATTTCGGATCCCTTGGAAGACTATAGGGCCAAATGAAATATCCTCCAATAACAAACAGAAAGAAGCTTTCTGAGAAACTTCTTTGTGTTCTGTGAAACCATCTCACAGAGTTACAGCTTTCCCCTCAAGAAGCCTTTCGCTAAGACAGTTCTTGTGGAATTGGCAAAGTGATATTTGGAAGCCCATGGAGGGCTATGGTGAAAAAGGAAATATCCTCACATGAAATCTGGAAAGAAGCTTTCTGAGAAACTCCTTAGTGTTCTGTTAATTCATCTCACAGAGTTACATCTGTATTTCGTGGATCTCTTTGCTAGCCTTATTTCTGTGGAATCTGAGAACAGATATTTCCTTTCCCTTTGAAGACTATACGGCCAAAGGAAATATCCTCCGATAACAAAGAGAAAGAAGCTTTCTGAGAAACTTCTTTGTGTTCTGTGAAATCATCTCACAGAGTTACAGCTTTCCCCTCAAGAAGCCTTTCGCTAAGACAGTTCTTGTGGAATTGGCAAAGTGATATTTGGAAGCCCATAGAGGGCTATGGTGAAAAAGGAAATATCCTCCGTTGAAATGTGGAAAGAAGCTTTCTGAGAAACTGCTTAGTGTTCTGTTAATTCATCTCACAGAGTTACATCTGTATTTCGTGGATCTCTTTGCTTGCCTTATTTCTGTGGAATCTGAGAACAGATATTTCGGATCCCTTGGAAGACTATAGGGCCAAAGGAAATATCCTCCGATAACAAAGAGAAAGAAGCTTTCTGAGAAACTTCTTTGTGTTCTGTGAAATCATCTCACAGAGTTACAGCTTTCCCCTCAAGAAGCCTTTCGCTAAGACAGTTCTTGTGGAATTGGCAAAGTGATATTTGGAAGCCCATAGAGGGCTATGGTGAAAAAGGAAATATCCTCACATGAAATCTGGAAAGAAGCTTTCTGAGAAACTGCTTAGTGTTCTGTTAATTCATCTCACAGAGTTACATCTGTATTTCGTGGATCTCTTTGCTAGCCTTATTTCTGTGGAATCTGAGAACAGATATTTCGGATCCCTTGGAAGACTATAGGGCCAAAGGAAATATCCTAAGATAACAAAGAGAAAGAAGCTTTCTGAGAAATTTCTTTGTGTTCTGTGAAATCATCTCACAGAGTTACAGCTTCCCCTCAAGAAGCCTTTCGCTAAGACAGTTCTTGTGGAATTGGCAAAGTGATATTTGGAAGCCCATAGAGGGCTACGGTGAAAAAGGAAATATCCTCACATGAAATCTGGAAAGAAGCTTTCTGAGAAACTGCTTAGTGTTCTGTTAATTCATCTCACAGAGTTACATCTGTATTTCGTGGATCTCTTTGCTAGCCTTATTTCTGTGGAATCTGAGAACAGATATTTCGGATCCCTTGGAAGACTATAGGGCCAAAGGAAATATCCTCCGATAACAAAGAGAAAGAAGCTTTCTGAGAAACTTCTTTGTGTTCTGTGAAATCATCTCACAGAGTTACAGCTTTCCCCTCAAGAAGCCTTTCGCTAAGACAGTTCTTGTGGAATTGGCAAAGTGATATTTGGAAGCCCATAGAGGGCTATGGTGAAAAAGGAAATATCCTCCGTTGAAATGTGGAAAGAAGCTTTCTGAGAAACTGCTTAGTGTTCTTTTAATTCATCTCACAGAGTTACATCTGTATTTCGTGGATCTCTTTGCTAGCCTTATTTCTGTGGAATCTGAGAACAGATATTTCGGATCCCTTGGAAGACTATATGGCCAAAGGAAATATCCTCCGATAACAAAGAGAAAGAAGCTTTCCGAGAAACTTCTTTGTGTTCTGTGAAATCATCTCACAGAGTTACAGCTTTCCCCTCAAGAAGCCTTTCGCTAAGACAGTTCTTGTGGAATTGGCAAAGTGATATTTGGAAGCCCATAGAGGGCTATGGTGAAAAAGGAAATATCCTCACATGAAATCTGGAAAGAAGCTTTCTGAGAAACTGCTTAGTGTTCTGTTAATTCATCTCACAGAGTTACATCTGTATTTCGTGGATCTCTTTGCTAGCTTTATTTCTGTGGAATCTGAGAACAGATATTTCGGATCCCTTGGAAGACTATAGGGCCAAAGGAAATATCCTAAGATAACAAAGAGAAAGAAGCTTTCTGAGAAATTTCTTTGTGTTCTGTGAAATCATCTCACAGAGTTACAGCTTCCCCTCAAGAAGCCTTTCGCTAAGACAGTTCTTGTGGAATTGGCAAAGTGATATTTGGAAGCCCATAGAGGGCTACGGTGAAAAAGGAAATATCCTCACATGAAATCTGGAAAGAAGCTTTCTGAGAAACTGCTTAGTGTTCTGTTAATTCATCTCACAGAGTTACATCTGTATTTCGTGGATCTCTTTGCTAGCCTTATTTCTGTGGAATCTGAGAACAGATATTTCGGATCCCTTGGAAGACTATAGGGCCAAAGGAAATATCCTCCGATAACAAAGAGAAAGAAGCTTTCTGAGAAACTTCTTTGTGTTCTGTGAAATCATCTCACAGAGTTACAGCTTTCCCCTCAAGAAGCCTTTCGCTAAGACAGTTCTTGTGGAATTGGCAAAGTGATATTTGGAAGCCCATAGAGGGCTATGGTGAAAAAGGAAATATCCTCCGTTGAAATGTGGAAAGAAGCTTTCTGAGAAACTGCTTAGTGTTCTTTTAATTCATCTCACAGAGTTACATCTGTATTTCGTGGATCTCTTTGCTAGCCTTATTTCTGTGGAATCTGAGAACAGATATTTCGGATCCCTTGGAAGACTATATGGCCAAAGGAAATATCCTCCGATAACAAAGAGAAAGAAGCTTTCCGAGAAACTTCTTTGTGTTCTGTGAAATCATCTCACAGAGTTACAGCTTTCCCCTCAAGAAGCCTTTCGCTAAGACAGTTCTTGTGGAATTGGCAAAGTGATATTTGGAAGCCCATAGAGGGCTATGGTGAAAAAGGAAATATCCTCACATGAAATCTGGAAAGAAGCTTTCTGAGAAACTGCTTAGTGTTCTGTTAATTCATCTCACAGAGTTACATCTGTATTTCGTGGATCTCTTTGCTAGCTTTATTTCTGTGGAATCTGAGAACAGATATTTCGGATCCCTTGGAAGACTATAGGGCCAAAGGAAATATCCTCCCATAACAAAGAGAAAGAAGCTTTCTGAGAAACTTCTTTGTGTTCTGTGAAATCATCTCACAGAGTTACAGCTTTCCCCTCAAGAAGCCTTTCGCTAAGACAGTTCTTGAGGAATTGGCAAAGTGATATTTGGAAGCCCATAGAGGGCTATGGTGAAAAAGGAAATATCCTCAGATGAAATCTGGAAAGAAGCTTTCTGAGAAACTCCTTAGTGTTCTGTTAATTCATCTCACAGAGTTACATCTGTATTTCGTGGATCTCTTTGCTAGCCTTATTTCTGTGGAATCTGAGAACAGATATTTCCTTTCCCTTTGAAGACTATAGGGCCAAAGGAAATATCCTCCGATAACAAAGAGAAAGAAGCTTTCTAAGAAACTTCTTTGTGTTCTGTGAAATCATCTCACAGAGTTACAGCTTTCCCGTCAAGAAGCCTTTCGCTAAGACAGTTCTTGAGGAATTGGCAAAGTGATATTTGGAAGCCCATAGAGGGCTATGGTGAAAAAGGAAATATCCTCAGATGAAATCTGGAAAGAAGCTTTCTGAGAAACTGCTTAGTGTTCTGTTAATTCATCTCATATAGTTATATCTGTATTTCGTGGATCTCTTTGCTAGCCTTATTTCTGTGGAATCTGAGAACAGATATTTCGGATCCCTTGGAAGACTATAGGGCCAAAGGAAATATCCTCCGATAACAAAGAGAAAGAAGCTTTCTGAGAAACTTCTTTGTGTTTTGTGAAATCATCTCACAGAGTTACAGCTTTCCCGTCAAGAAGCCTTTCGCTAAGACAGTTCTTGTGGAATTGGCAATGTGATATTTGGAAGCCCATAGAGGGATATGGTGAAAAAGGAAATATCCTCAGATGAAATCTGGAAAGAAGCTTTCTGAGAAACTCCTTAGTGTTCTGTTAATTCATCTCACAGAGTTACATCTGTATTTCGTGGATCTCTTTGCTAGCCTTATTTCTGTGGAATCTGAGAACAGATATTTCCTTTCCCTTTGAAGACTATAGGGCCAAAGGAAATATCCTCCGATAACAAAGAGAAAGAAGCTTTCTGAGAAACTTCTTTGTTTTCTGTGAAATCATCTCACAGAGTTACAGCTTTCCCCTCAAGAAGCCTTTCGCTAAGACAGTTCTTGTGGAATTGGCAAAGTGATATTTGGAAGCCCATAGAGGGCTATGGTGAAAAACGAAATATCCTCCGATGAAATCTGGAAAGTAGCTTTCTGAGAAACTGCTTAGTGTTCTGTTAATTCATCTCACAGAGTTACATCTGTATTTCGTGTATCTCTTTGCTAGCCTTATTTCTGTGCAATCTGAGAACAGATATTTCGGAACCCTTGGAAGACTATAGGGCCAAAGGAAATATCCTGCGATAACAAAGAGAAAGAAGCTTTCTGAGAAACTTCTTTGTGTTCTGTGAAATCATCTCACAGAGTTACAGCTTTCCCCTCAAGAAGCCTTTCGCTAAGACAGTTCTTGTGGAATTGGCAAAGTGATATTTGGAAGCCCATAGAGGGCTATGGTGAAAAAGGAAATATCCTCACATGAAATCTGGAAAGAAGCTTTCTGAGAAACTGCTTTGTGTTCTGTTAATTCATCTCAGAGAGTTACATCTGTATTTCGTGGATCTGTTTGCTAGCCTTATTTCTGTGGAATCTGAGAACAGATATTTCGTATCCCTTGGAAGACTATAGGGCCAAAGGAAATATCCTCCGATAACAAAGAGAAAGAAGCTTTCTGAGAAACTTCTTTGTGTTCTGTGAAATCATCTCACAGAGTTACAGCTTTCCCCTCAAGAAGCCTTTCGCTAAGACAGTTCTTGTGGAATTGGCAAAGTGATATTTGGAAGCCCATAGGGGGCTATGGTGAAAAAGGAAATATCCTCAAATGAAATCTGGAAAGAAGCTTTCTGAGAAACTGCTTAGTGTTCTGTTAATTCATCTCACAGAGTTACATCTGTATTTCGTGGATCTCTTTGCTACCCTTATTTCTGTGGAATCTGAAAACAGATATTTCGGATCCCTTGGAAGACTATAGGGCCAAAGGAAATATCCTCCGATAACAAACAGAAAGAAGCTTTCTGAGAAACTTCTTTGTGTTCTGTGAAACCATCTCACAGAGTTACAGCTTTCCCCTCAAGAAGCCTTTCGCTAAGACAGTTCTTGTGGAATTGGCAAAGTGATATTTGGAAGCCGATAGAGGGCTATGGTGAAAAAGGAAATATCCTCACATGAAATGTGGAAAGAAGCTTTCTGAGAAACTCCTTAGTGTTCTGTTAATTCATCTCACAGAGTTACATCTGTATTTCGTGGATCTCTTTGCTAGCCTTATTTCTGTGGAATCTGAGAACAGATATTTCGGATCCCTTGGAAGACTATAGGGCCAAAGGAAATATCCTGCGATAACAAAGAGAAAGAAGCTTTCTGAGAAACTTCTTTGTGTTCTGTGAAATCATCCCACAGAGTTACACCTTTCCCCTCAAGAAGCCTTTCGCTAAGACAGTTCTTGTGGATTTGGCAAAGTGATATTTGGAAGCCCATAGAGGGCTATGGTGAAAAAGGAAATATCCTCACATGAAATCTGGAAGAAGCTTTCTGAGAAACTCCTTAGTGTTCTGTTAATTCATCTCACAGAGTTACATCTGTATTTCGTGGATCTCTTTGCTAGCCTTATTTCTGTGGAATCTGAGAACAGATATTTCGGATCCCTTGGAAGACTATAGGGCCAAAGGAAATATCCTCCCATAACAAAGAGAAAGAAGCTTTCTGAGAGACTTCTTTGTGTTCTGTGAAATCATCTCACAGAGTTACAGCTTTCCCCTCAAGAAGCCTTTCGCTAAGACAGTTCTTGTGGAATTGGCAAAGTGATATTTGGAAGCCCCTAGAGGGCTATGGTGAAAAAGGAAATATCCTCAGATGAAATCTGGAAAGTAGCTTTCTGAGAAACTGCTTAGTGTTCTGTTAATTCATCTCACAGAGTTACATCTGTATTTCGTGGATCTCTTTGCTAGCCTTATTTCTGTGGAATCTGAGAACAGATATTTCGGATCCCTTGGAAGACTATAGGGCCAAAGGAAATATCCTCCGACAACAAAGAGAAAGAAGCTTTCTGAGAAACTTCTTTGTGTTCTGTGAAATCATCTCACAGAGTTACAGCTTTCCCCTCAAGAAGCCTTTCGCTAAGACAGTTCTTGTGGAATTGGCAAAGTGATATTTGGAAGCCCATAGAGGGCTATGGTGAAGAAGGAAATATCCTCAGATGAAATCTGGAAAGAAGCTTTCTGAGAAACTGCTTAGTGTTCTGTTAATTCATCTCACAGAGTTACATCTGTATTTCGTGGATCTCTTTGCTAGCCTTATTTCTGTGGAATCTGAGAACAGATATTTCGGATCCCTTGGAAGACTATAGGGCCAAAGGAAATATCCTCCGATAACAAAGAGAAAGAAGCTTTCTGAGAAACTTCTTTGTGTTCTGTGAAATCATCTCACAGAGTTACAGCTTTCCCCTCAAGAATCCTTTCGCTAAGACAGTTCTTGTGGAATTGGCAAAGTGATATTTGGAAGCCCATAGAGGGCTATGGTGAAAAATGAAATATCCTCAGATGAAATCTGGAAAGAAGCTTTCTGAGAAACTGCTTAGTGTTCTGTTAATTCATCTCACAGAGTTACATCTGTATTTCGTGGATCTCTTTGCTAGCCTTATTTCTGTGGAATCTGAGAACAGATATTTCGGATCCCTTGGAAGACTATAGGGCCAAAGGAAATATCCTCCGATAACAAAGAGAAAGAAGCTTTCTGAGAAACTTCTTTGTGTTCTGTGAAATCATCTCACAGAGTTACAGCTTTCCCCTCAAGAAGCCTTTCGCTAAGACAGTTCTTGTGGAATTGGCAAAGTGATATTTGGAAGCCCATAGAGGGCTATGGTGAAAAAGGAAATATCCTCACATGAAATCTGGAAAGAAGCTTTCTGAGAAACTGCTTAGTGTTCTGTTAATTCATCTCACAGAGTTACATCTGTATTTCGTGGATCTCTTTGCTAGCCTTATTTCTGTGGAATCTGAGAACAGATATTTCGGATCCCTTGGAAGACTATAGGGCCAAAGGAAATATCCTAAGATAACAAAGAGAAAGAAGCTTTCTGAGAAATTTCTTTGTGTTCTGTGAAATCATCTCACAGAGTTACAGCTTCCCCTCAAGAAGCCTTTCGCTAAGACAGTTCTTGTGGAATTGGCAAAGTGATATTTGGAAGCCCATAGAGGGCTACGGTGAAAAAGGAAATATCCTCACATGAAATCTGGAAAGAAGCTTTCTGAGAAACTGCTTAGTGTTCTGTTAATTCATCTCACAGAGTTACATCTGTATTTCGTGGATCTCTTTGCTAGCCTTATTTCTGTGGAATCTGAGAACAGATATTTCGGATCCCTTGGAAGACTATAGGGCCAAAGGAAATATCCTCCGATAACAAAGAGAAAGAAGCTTTCTGAGAAACTTCTTTGTGTTCTGTGAAATCATCTCACAGAGTTACAGCTTTCCCCTCAAGAAGCCTTTCGCTAAGACAGTTCTTGTGGAATTGGCAAAGTGATATTTGGAAGCCCATAGAGGGCTATGGTGAAAAAGGAAATATCCTCCGTTGAAATGTGGAAAGAAGCTTTCTGAGAAACTGCTTAGTGTTCTTTTAATTCATCTCACAGAGTTACATCTGTATTTCGTGGATCTCTTTGCTAGCCTTATTTCTGTGGAATCTGAGAACAGATATTTCGGATCCCTTGGAAGACTATATGGCCAAAGGAAATATCCTCCGATAACAAAGAGAAAGAAGCTTTCCGAGAAACTTCTTTGTGTTCTGTGAAATCATCTCACAGAGTTACAGCTTTCCCCTCAAGAAGCCTTTCGCTAAGACAGTTCTTGTGGAATTGGCAAAGTGATATTTGGAAGCCCATAGAGGGCTATGGTGAAAAAGGAAATATCCTCACATGAAATCTGGAAAGAAGCTTTCTGAGAAACTGCTTAGTGTTCTGTTAATTCATCTCACAGAGTTACATCTGTATTTCGTGGATCTCTTTGCTAGCTTTATTTCTGTGGAATCTGAGAACAGATATTTCGGATCCCTTGGAAGACTATAGGGCCAAAGGAAATATCCTCCCATAACAAAGAGAAAGAAGCTTTCTGAGAAACTTCTTTGTGTTCTGTGAAATCATCTCACAGAGTTACAGCTTTCCCCTCAAGAAGCCTTTCGCTAAGACAGTTCTTGAGGAATTGGCAAAGTGATATTTGGAAGCCCATAGAGGGCTATGGTGAAAAAGGAAATATCCTCAGATGAAATCTGGAAAGAAGCTTTCTGAGAAACTCCTTAGTGTTCTGTTAATTCATCTCACAGAGTTACATCTGTATTTCGTGGATCTCTTTGCTAGCCTTATTTCTGTGGAATCTGAGAACAGATATTTCCTTTCCCTTTGAAGACTATAGGGCCAAAGGAAATATCCTCCGATAACAAAGAGAAAGAAGCTTTCTAAGAAACTTCTTTGTGTTCTGTGAAATCATCTCACAGAGTTACAGCTTTCCCGTCAAGAAGCCTTTCGCTAAGACAGTTCTTGAGGAATTGGCAAAGTGATATTTGGAAGCCCATAGAGGGCTATGGTGAAAAAGGAAATATCCTCAGATGAAATCTGGAAAGAAGCTTTCTGAGAAACTGCTTAGTGTTCTGTTAATTCATCTCATATAGTTATATCTGTATTTCGTGGATCTCTTTGCTAGCCTTATTTCTGTGGAATCTGAGAACAGATATTTCGGATCCCTTGGAAGACTATAGGGCCAAAGGAAATATCCTCCGATAACAAAGAGAAAGAAGCTTTCTGAGAAACTTCTTTGTGTTTTGTGAAATCATCTCACAGAGTTACAGCTTTCCCGTCAAGAAGCCTTTCGCTAAGACAGTTCTTGTGGAATTGGCAATGTGATATTTGGAAGCCCATAGAGGGATATGGTGAAAAAGGAAATATCCTCAGATGAAATCTGGAAAGAAGCTTTCTGAGAAACTCCTTAGTGTTCTGTTAATTCATCTCACAGAGTTACATCTGTATTTCGTGGATCTCTTTGCTAGCCTTATTTCTGTGGAATCTGAGAACAGATATTTCCTTTCCCTTTGAAGACTATAGGGCCAAAGGAAATATCCTCCGATAACAAAGAGAAAGACGCTTTCTGAGAAACTTCTTTGTTTTCTGTGAAATCATCTCACAGAGTTACAGCTTTCCCCTCAAGAAGCCTTTCGCTAAGACAGTTCTTGTGGAATTGGCAAAGTGATATTTGGAAGCCCATAGAGGGCTATGGTGAAAAACGAAATATCCTCCGATGAAATCTGGAAAGTAGCTTTCTGAGAAACTGCTTAGTGTTCTGTTAATTCATCTCACAGAGTTACATCTGTATTTCGTGTATCTCTTTGCTAGCCTTATTTCTGTGCAATCTGAGAACAGATATTTCGGAACCCTTGGAAGACTATAGGGCCAAAGGAAATATCCTGCGATAACAAAGAGAAAGAAGCTTTCTGAGAAACTTCTTTGTGTTCTGTGAAATCATCTCACAGAGTTACAGCTTTCCCCTCAAGAAGCCTTTCGCTAAGACAGTTCTTGTGGAATTGGCAAAGTGATATTTGGAAGCCCATAGAGGGCTATGGTGAAAAAGGAAATATCCTCACATGAAATCTGGAAAGAAGCTTTCTGAGAAACTGCTTTGTGTTCTGTTAATTCATCTCAGAGAGTTACATCTGTATTTCGCGGATCTGTTTGCTAGCCTTATTTCTGTGGAATCTGAGAACAGATATTTCGTATCCCTTGGAAGACTATAGGGCCAAAGGAAATATCCTCCGATAACAAAGAGAAAGAAGCTTTCTGAGAAACTTCTTTGTGTTCTGTGAAATCATCTCACAGAGTTACAGCTTTCCCCTCAAGAAGCCTTTCGCTAAGACAGTTCTTGTGGAATTGGCAAAGTGATATTTGGAAGCCCATAGGGGGCTATGGTGAAAAAGGAAATATCCTCAAATGAAATCTGGAAAGAAGCTTTCTGAGAAACTGCTTAGTGTTCTGTTAATTCATCTCACAGAGTTACATCTGTATTTCGTGGATCTCTTTGCTACCCTTATTTCTGTGGAATCTGAGAACAGATATTTCGGATCCCTTGGAAGACTATAGGGCCAAAGGAAATATCCTCCGATAACAAACAGAAAGAAGCTTTCTGAGAAACTTCTTTGTGTTCTGTGAAACCATCTCACAGAGTTACAGCTTTCCCCTCAAGAAGCCTTTCGCTAAGACAGTTCTTGTGGAATTGGCAAAGTGATATTTGGAAGCCGATAGAGGGCTATGGTGAAAAAGGAAATATCCTCACATGAAATGTGGAAAGAAGCTTTCTGAGAAACTCCTTAGTGTTCTGTTAATTCATCTCACAGAGTTACATCTGTATTTCGTGGATCTCTTTGCTAGCCTTATTTCTGTGGAATCTGAGAACAGATATTTCGGATCCCTTGGAAGACTATAGGGCCAAAGGAAATATCCTGCGATAACAAAGAGAAAGAAGCTTTCTGAGAAACTTCTTTGTGTTCTGTGAAATCATCCCACAGAGTTACACCTTTCCCCTCAAGAAGCCTTTCGCTAAGACAGTTCTTGTGGATTTGGCAAAGTGATATTTGGAAGCCCATAGAGGGCTATGGTGAAAAAGGAAATATCCTCACATGAAATCTGGAAGAAGCTTTCTGAGAAACTCCTTAGTGTTCTGTTAATTCATCTCACAGAGTTACATCTGTATTTCGTGGATCTCTTTGCTAGCCTTATTTCTGTGGAATCTGAGAACAGATATTTCGGATCCCTTGGAAGACTATAGGGCCAAAGGAAATATCCTCCCATAACAAAGAGAAAGAAGCTTTCTGAGAGACTTCTTTGTGTTCTGTGAAATCATCTCACAGAGTTACAGCTTTCCCCTCAAGAAGCCTTTCGCTAAGACAGTTCTTGTGGAATTGGCAAAGTGATATTTGGAAGCCCCTAGAGGGCTATGGTGAAAAAGGAAATATCCTCAGATGAAATCTGGAAAGTAGCTTTCTGAGAAACTGCTTAGTGTTCTGTTAATTCATCTCACAGAGTTACATCTGTATTTCGTGGATCTCTTTGCTAGCCTTATTTCTGTGGAATCTGAGAACAGATATTTCGGATCCCTTGGAAGACTATAGGGCCAAAGGAAATATCCTCCGACAACAAAGAGAAAGAAGCTTTCTGAGAAACTTCTTTGTGTTCTGTGAAATCATCTCACAGAGTTACAGCTTTCCCCTCAAGAAGCCTTTCGCTAAGACAGTTCTTGTGGAATTGGCAAAGTGATATTTGGAAGCCCATAGAGGGCTATGGTGAAGAAGGAAATATCCTCAGATGAAATCTGGAAAGAAGCTTTCTGAGAAACTGCTTAGTGTTCTGTTAATTCATCTCACAGAGTTACATCTGTATTTCGTGGATCTCTTTGCTAGCCTTATTTCTGTGGAATCTGAGAACAGATATTTCGGATCCCTTGGAAGACTATAGGGCCAAAGGAAATATCCTCCGATAACAAAGAGAAAGAAGCTTTCTGAGAAACTTCTTTGTGTTCTGTGAAATCATCTCACAGAGTTACAGCTTTCCCCTCAAGAATCCTTTCGCTAAGACAGTTCTTGTGGAATTGGCAAAGTGATATTTGGAAGCCCATAGAGGGCTATGGTGAAAAATGAAATATCCTCAGATGAAATCTGGAAAGAAGCTTTCTGAGAAACTGCTTAGTGTTCTGTTAATTCATCTCACAGAGTTACATCTGTATTTCGTGGATCTCTTTGCTAGCCTTATTTCTGTGGAATCTGAGAACAGATATTTCGGATCCCTTGGAAGACTATAGGGCCAAAGGAAATATCCTGCGATATCAAAGAGAAAGACGCTTTCTGAGAAACTTCTTTGTGTTCTGTGAAATCATCCCACAGAGTTACAGCTTTCCCCTCAAGAAGCCTTTCGCTAAGACAGTTCTTGTGGAATTGGCAAAGTGATATTTGGAAGCCCATAGAGGGCTATGGTGAAGAAGGAAATATCCTCAAATGAAATCTGGAAAGAAGCTTTCTGAGAAACTGCTTAGTGTTCTGTTAATTCATCTCACAGAGTTACATCTGTATTTCGTCGATCTCTTTGCTAGCCTTATTTCTGTGGAATCTGAGAACAGATATTTCGGATCCCTTGGAAGACTATAGGGCCAAAGGAAATATCCTCCGATAACAAACAGAAAGAAGCTTTCTGAGAAACTTCTTTGTGTTCTGTGAAATCATCTCACAGAGTTACAGCTTTCCCCTCAAGAAGCCTTTCGCTAAGACAGTTCTTGTGGAATTGGCAAAGTGATATTTGGAAGCCCATAGAGGGCTATGGTGAAAAGGAAATATCCTCACATCAAATCTGGAAGAAGCTTTCTGAGAAACTCCTTAGTGTTCTGTTAATTCATCTCACAGAGTTACATCTGTATTTCGTGGATCTCTTTGCTAGCCTTATTTCTGTGGAATCTCAGAACAGATATTTCGGATCCCTTGGAAGACTATAGGGCCAAAGGAAATATCCTCCGATAACAAAGAGAAAGAAGCTTTCTGAGAAATTTCTTTGTGTTCTGTGAAATCATCTCACAGAGTTACAGCTTTCCCCTCAAGAAGGCTTTCGCTAAGACAGTTCTTGTGGAATTGGCAAAGTGATATTTGGAAGCCCATAGAGGGCTATGGTGAAAAAGGAAATATCCTCAGATGAAATCTGGAAAGTAGCTTTCTGAGAAACTGCTTAGTGTTCTGTTAATTCATCTCACAGAGTTACATCTGTATTTCGTGGATCTCTTTGCTAGCCTTATTTCTGTGGAATCTGAGAACAGATATTTCGGATCCATTGGAAGACTATAGGGCCAAAGGAAATATCCTCCGACAACAAAGAGAAAGAAGCTTTCTGAGAAACTTCTTTGTGTTCTGTGAAATCATCTCACAGAGTTACAGCTTTCCCCTCAAGAAGCCTTTCGCTAAGACAGTTCTTGTGGAATTGGCAAAGTGATATTTGGAAGCCCATAGAGGGCTATGGTGAAAAAGGAAATATCCTCACATGAAATCTGGAAAGAGGCTTTCTGAGAAACTGCTTTGTGTTCTGTTAATTCATCTCACAGAGTTACATCTGTATTTCGTGGATCTCTTTGCTAGCCTTATTTCTGTGGAATCTGAGAACAGATATTTCGGATCCCTTGGAAGACTATAGGGCCAAAGGAAATATCCTCCGATAACAAAGAGAAAGAAGCTTTCTGAGAAACTTCTTTGTGTTCTGTGAAATCATCTCACAGAGTTACAGCTTTCCCCTCCAGAAGCCTTTCGCTAAGACAGTTCTTGTGGAATTGGCAAAGTGATATTTGGAAGCCCATAGAGGGCTATGGTGAAAAAGGAAATATCCTCCGTTGAAATGTGGAAAGAAGCTTTCTGAGAAACTGCTTAGTGTTCTGTTAATTCATCTCACAGAGTTACATCTGTATTTCGTGGATCTCTTTGCTAGCCTTATTTCTGTGGAATCTGAGAACAGATATTTCGGATCCCTTGGAAGACTATAGGGCCAAAGGAAATATCCTCCGATAACAAAGAGAAAGAAGCTTTCTGAGAAACTTCTTTGTGTTCTGTGAAATCATCTCACAGAGTTACAGCTTTCCCCTCAAGAAGCCTTTCGCTAAGACAGTTCTTGTGGAATTGGCAAAGTGATATTTGGGAGCCCATAGAGGGCTATGGTGAAAACGGAAATATCCTCAGATGAAATCTGGAAAGAAGCTTTCTGAGAAACTGCTTAGTGTTCTGTTAATTCATCTCACAGAGTTACATCTGTATTTCGTGGATCTCTTTGCTAGCCTTATTTCTGTGGAATCTGAGAACAGATATTTCGGATCCCTTGGAAGACTATAGGGCCAAAGGAAATATCCTCCGATAACAAAGAGAAAGAAGCTTTCTGAGAAACTTCTTTGTGTTCTGTGAAATCATCTCACAGAGTTACAGCTTTCCCCTCAAGAAGCCTTTCGCTACGACAGTTCTTGTGGAATAGGCAAAATGATATTTGGAAGCCCATAGAGGGCTATGGTGAAAAAGGAAATATCCTCAAATGAAATCTGGAAAGAAGCTTTCTGAGAAACTGCTTAGTGTTCTGTTAATTCATCTCACAGAGTTACATCTGTATTTCGTGGATCTCTTTGCTAGCCTTATTTCTGTGGAATCTGAGAACAGATATTTTGGATCCCTTGGAAGGCTATAGGGCCAAAGGAAATATCCTCCGATAACAAAGAGAAAGAAGCGTTCTGAGAAACTTCTTTGTGTTCTGTGAAATCATCTCACAGATTTACAGCTTTCCCCTCAAGAAGCCTTTCGCTAAGACAGTTCTTGTGGATTTGGCAAAGTGATATTTGGAAGCCCATGGAGGGCTACGGTGAAAAAGGAAATATCCTCACATGAAATCTGGAAAGAATCTTTCTGAGAAACTGCTTAGTGTTCTGTTAATTCATCTCACAGAGTTACATCTGTATTTCGTGGATCTCTTTGCTAGCCTTATTTCTGTGGAATCTGAGAACAGATATTTCGGATCCCTTGGAAGACTATAGGGCCAAAGGAAATATCCTCCGATAACAAAGAGAAAGAAGCTTTCTGAGAAACTTCTTTGTGTTCTGTGAAATCATCTCACAGAGTTACAGCTTTCCCCTCAAGAAGCCTTTCGCTAAGACAGTTCTTGTGAAATTGGCAAAGTGATATTTGGAAGCCCATAGAGGGCTATGGTGAAAAAGGAAATATCCTCACATGAAATCTGGAAAGAAGCTTTCTGAGAAACTGCTTTGTGTTCTGTTAATTCATCTCAGAGAGTTACATCTGTATTTCGTGGATCTCTTTGCTAGCCTTATTTCTGTGGAATCTGAGAACAGATATTTCCTTTCCCTTTGAAGACTATAGGGCCAAAGGAAATATCCTCCGATAACAAAGAGAAAGAAGCTTTCTGAGAAATTTCTTTGGGTTCTGTGAAATCATCTCACAGAGTTACAGCTTTCCCCTCAAGAAGCCTTTTGCTAAGACAGTTCTTGTGGAATTGGCAAAGTGATATTTGGAAGCCCATAGAGGGCTATGGTGAAAAAGGAAATATCCTCAGATGAAATCTGGAAAGTAGCTTTCTGAGAAACTGCTTAGTGTTCTGTTAATTCATCTCACAGAGTTACATCTGTATTTCGTGGATCTCTTTGCTAGCCTTATTTCTGTGGAATCTGAGAACAGATATTTCGGATCCCTTGGAAGACTATAGGGCCAAAGGAAATGTCCTCCCATAACAAAGAGAGAAGCTTTCTGAGAAACTTCTTTTTGTTCTGTGAAATCATCTCACAGAGTTACAGCTTTCCCCTCAAGAAGCCTTTCGCTAAGACAGTTCTTGTGGAATTGGCAAAGTGATATTTGGAAGCCCATAGAGGGCTATGGTGAAAAAGGAAATATCCTCAGATGAAATCTGGAAAGAAGCTTTCTGAGAAACTGCTTAGTGTTCTGTTAATTCATCTCACAGAGTTACATCTGTATTTCGTGGATCTCTTTGCTAGCCTTATTTCTGTGGAATCTGAGAACAGATATTTCGGATCCCTTGGAAGACTATAGGGCCAAAGGAAATATCCTCCGATAACAAACAGAAAGAAGCTTTCTGAGAAACTTCTTTGTGTTCTGTGAAATCATCTCACAGAGTTACAGCTTTCCCCTCAAGAAGCCTTTCGCTAAGACAGTTCTTGTGGAATTGGCAAAGTGATATTTGGAAGCCCATAGAGGGCTATGGTGAAAAAGGAAATATCCTCACATGAAATCTGGAAAGAAGCTTTCTGAGAAACTGCTTAGTGTTCTGTTAATTCATCTCACAGAGTTACATCTGTATTTCGTGGATCTCTTTGCTAGCCTTATTTCTGTGGAATCTGAGAACAGATATTTCGGATCCCTTGGAAGACTATAGGGCCAAAGGAAATATCCTCCGATAACAAAGAGAAAGAAGCTTTCTGAGAAATTTCTTTGTGTTCTGTGAAATCATCTCACAGCGTTACAGCTTTCCCCTCAAGAAGCCTTTCGCTACGACAGTTCTTGTGGAATAGGCAAAATGATATTTGGAAGCCCATAGAGGGCTATGGTGAAAAAGGAAATATCCTCAAATGAAATCTGGAAAGAAGCTTTCTGAGAAACTGCTTAGTGTTCTGTTAATTCATCTCACAGAGTTACATCTGTATTTCGTGGATCTCTTTGCTAGCCTTATTTCTGTGGAATCTGAGAACAGATATTTTGGATCCCTTGGAAGACTATAGGGCCAAAGGAAATATCCTCCGATAACAAAGAGAAAGAAGCGTTCTGAGAAACTTCTTTGTGTTCTGTGAAATCATCTCACAGATTTACAGCTTTCCCCTCAAGAAGCCTTTCGCTAAGACAGTTCTTGTGGAATTGGCAAAGTGATATTTGGAAGCCCATGGAGGGCTACGGTGAAAAAGGAAATATCCTCACATGAAATCTGGAAAGAAGCTTTCTGAGAAACTGCTTAGTGTTCTGTTAATTCATCTCACATAGTTATATCTGTATTTCGTGGATCTCTTTGCTAGCCTTATTTCTGTGGAATCTGAGAACAGATATTTCGGATCCCTTGGAAGACTATAGGGCCAAAGGAAATATCCTCCGATAACAAAGAGAATGAAGCTTTCTGAGAAACTTCTTTGTGTTCTGTGAAATCATCTCACAGAGTTACAGCTTTCCCCTCAAGAAGCCTTTCGCTAAGACAGTTCTTGTGGAATTGGCAAAGTGATATTTGGAAGCCCATAGAGGGCTATGGTGAAAAAGGAAATATCCTCACATGAAATCTGGAAAGAAGCTTTCTGAGAAACTGCTTAGTGTTCTGTTAATTCATCTCACAGAGTTACATCTGTATTTCGTGGATCTCTTTGCTAGCCTTATTTCTGTGGAATCTGAGAACAGATATTTCGGATCCCTTGGAAGACTATAGGGCCAAAGGAAATATCCTCCGATAACAAAGAGAAAGAAGCTTTCTGAGAAACTTCTTTGTGTTCTGTGAAATCATCTCACAGAGTTACAGCTTTCCCCTCAAGAAGCCTTTCGATAAGGCAGTTCTTGTGGAATTGGCAAAGTGATATTTGGAAGCCCCTAGAGGGCTATGGTGAAAAAGGAAATATCCTCACATGAAATCTGGAAAGAAGCTTTCTGAGAAACTGCTTTGTGTTCTGTTAATTCATCTCACAGAGTTACATCTGTATTTCGTGGATCTCTTTGCTAGCCTTATTTCTGTGGAATCTGAGAACAGATATTTCGGATCCCTTGGAAGACTATAGGGCCAAAGGAAATATCCTCCGATAACAAACAGAAAGAAGCTTTCTGAGAAACTTCTTTGTGTTCTGTGAAACCATCTCACAGAGTTACAGCTTTCCCCTCAAGAAGCCTTTCGCTAAGACAGTTCTTGTGGAATTGGCAAAGTGATATTTGGAAGCCCATAGAGGGCTATGGTGAAAAAGGAAATATCCTCACATGAAATCTGGAAAGAAGCTTTCTGAGAAACTCCTTAGTGTTCTGTTAATTCATCTCACAGAGTTACATCTGTATTTCGTAGATCTCTTTGCTAGCCTTATTTCTGTGGAATCTGAGAACAGATATTTCGGATCCCTTGGAAGACTATAGGGCCAAAGGAAATATCCTCCGATAACAAAGAGAAAGAAGCTTTCTGAGAAACTTCTTTGTGTTCTGTGAAATCATCTCACAGAGTTACAGCTTTCCCCTCAAGAAGCCTTTCGCTAAGACAGTTCTTGTGGAATTGGCAAAGTGATATTTGGAAGCCCATAGAGGGCTATGGTGAAAAAGGAAATATCCTCACATGAAATCTGGAAAGTAGCTTTCTGAGAAACTGCTTAGTGTTCTGTTAATTCATCTCACAGAGTTACATCTGTATTTCGTGGATCTCTTTGCTAGCCTTATTTCTGTGGAATCTGAGAACAGATATTTCGGATCCCTTGGAAGACTATAGGGCCAAAGGAAATATCCTCCGATAACAAAGAGAAAGAAGCTTTCTGAGAAATTTCTTTGTGTTCTGTGAAATCATCTCACAGAGTTACAGCATTCCCCTCAAGAAGGCTTTCGCTAAGACAGTTCTTGTGGAATTGGCAAAGTGATATTTGGAAGCCCATAGAGGGCTGTGGTGAAAAAGGAAATATCCTCAGATGAAATCTGGAAAGTAGCTTTCTGAGAAACTGCTTAGTGTTCTGTTAATTCATCTCACAGAGTTACATCTGTATTTCGTGGATCCCTTTGCTAGCCTTATTTCTGTGGAATCTGAGAACAGATATTTCGGATCCATTGGAAGACTATAGGGCCAAAGGAAATATCCTCCGATAACAAAGAGAAAGAAGCTTTCTGAGAAACTTCTTTGTGTTCTGTGAAATCATCTCACAGAGTTACAGCTTTCCCCTCAAGAAGCCTTTCGCTAAGACAGTTCTTGTGGAATTGGCAAAGTGATATTTGGAAGCCCATAGAGGGCTATGGTGAAAAAGGAAATATCCTCAAATGAAATCTGAAAAGAAGCTTTCTGAGAAACTGCTTAGTGTTCTGTTAATTCATCTCACAGAGTTACATCTGTATTTCGTGGATCTCTTTGCTAGCCTTATTTCTGTGGAATCTGAGAACAGATATTTCGGATCCCTTGGAAGACTATAGGGCCAAAGGAAATATCCTCCGATAACAAAGAGAAAGAAGCTTTCTGAGAAACTTCTTTGTGTTTTGTGAAATCAACTCACAGAGTTACAGCTTTCCCGTCAAGAAGCCTTTCGCTAAGACAGTTCTTGTGGAATTGGCAAAGTGATATTTGGAAGCCCATAGAGGGCTATGGTGAAAAAGGAAATATCCTCACATGAAATCTGGAAAGAAGCTTTCTGAGAAACTCCTTAGTGTTCTGTTAATTCATCTCACAGAGTTACATCTGTATTTCGTGGATCTCTTTGCTAGCCTTATTTCTGTGGAATCTGAGAACAGATATTTCCTTTCCCTTTGAAGACTATAGGGCCAAAGGAAATATCCTCCGATAACAAAGAGAAAGAAGCTTTCTGAGAAACTTCTTTGTGTTTTGTGAAATCATCTCACAGAGTTACAGCTTTCCCCTCAAGAAGCCTTTCGCTAAGACAGTTCTTGTGGAATGGGCAAAGTGATATTTGGAAGCCCATAGAGGGCTATGGTGAAAAAGGAAATATCCTCACATGAAATCTGGAAAGAAGCTTTCTGAGAAACTCCTTAGTGTTCTGTTAATTCATCTCACAGAGTTACATCTGTATTTCGTGGATCTCTTTGCTAGCCTTATTTCTGTGGAATCTGAGAACAGATATTTCGTATCCCTTGGAAGACTATAGGGCCAAAGGAAATATCCTCCGATAACAAAGAGAAAGAAGCTTTCTGAGAAACTTCTTTGTGTTCTGTGAAATCATCTCACAGAGTTACAGCTTTCCCCTCAAGAAGCCTTTCGCTAAGACAGTTCTTGTGGAATTGGCAAAGTGATATTTGGAAGACCATAGGGGGCTATGGTGAAAAAGGAAATATCCTCAAATGAAATCTGGAAAGAAGCTTTCTGAGAAACTGCTTAGTGTTCTGTTAATTCATCTCACAGAGTTACATCTCTATTTCGTGGATCTCTTTGCTAGCCTTATTTCTGTGGAATCTGAGAACAGATATTTCGGATCCCTTGGAAGACTATAGGGCCAAAGGAAATATCCTGCGATAACAAAGAGAAAGAAGCTTTCTGAGAAACTTCTTTGTGTTCTGTGAAATCATCCCACAGAGTTACACCTTTCCCCTCAAGAAGCCTTTCGCTAAGACAGTTCTTGTGGATTTGGCAAAGTGATATTTGGAAGCCCATAGAGGGCTATGGTGAAAAAGGAAATATCCTCACATGAAATCTGGAAGAAGCTTTCTGAGAAACTCCTTAGTGTTCTGTTAATTCATCTCACAGAGTTACATCTGTATTTCGTGGATCTCTTTGCTAGCCTTATTTCTGTGGAATCTGAGAACAGATATTTCGGATCCCTTGGAAGACTATAGGGCCAAAGGAAATATCCTCCCATAACAAAGAGAAAGAAGCTTTCTGAGAGACTTCTTTGTGTTCTGTGAAATCATCTCACAGAGTTACAGCTTTCCCCTCAAGAAGCCTTTCGCTAAGACAGTTCTTGTGGAATTGGCAAAGTGATATTTGGAAGCCCCTAGAGGGCTATGGTGAAAAAGGAAATATCCTCAGATGAAATCTGGAAAGTAGCTTTCTGAGAAACTGCTTAGTGTTCTGTTAATTCATCTCACAGAGTTACATCTGTATTTCGTGGATCTCTTTGCTAGCCTTATTTCTGTGGAATCTGAGAACAGATATTTCGGATCCCTTGGAAGACTATAGGGCCAAAGGAAATATCCTCCGACAACAAAGAGAAAGAAGCTTTCTGAGAAACTTCTTTGTGTTCTGTGAAATCATCTCACAGAGTTACAGCTTTCCCCTCAAGAAGCCTTTCGCTAAGACAGTTCTTGTGGAATTGGCAAAGTGATATTTGGAAGCCCATAGAGGGCTATGGTGAAGAAGGAAATATCCTCAGATGAAATCTGGAAAGAAGCTTTCTGAGAAACTGCTTAGTGTTCTGTTAATTCATCTCACAGAGTTACATCTGTATTTCGTGGATCTCTTTGCTAGCCTTATTTCTGTGGAATCTGAGAACAGATATTTCGGATCCCTTGGAAGACTATAGGGCCAAAGGAAATATCCTCCGATAACAAAGAGAAAGAAGCTTTCTGAGAAACTTCTTTGTGTTCTGTGAAATCATCTCACAGAGTTACAGCTTTCCCCTCAAGAATCCTTTCGCTAAGACAGTTCTTGTGGAATTGGCAAAGTGATATTTGGAAGCCCATAGAGGGCTATGGTGAAAAATGAAATATCCTCAGATGAAATCTGGAAAGAAGCTTTCTGAGAAACTGCTTAGTGTTCTGTTAATTCATCTCACAGAGTTACATCTGTATTTCGTGGATCTCTTTGCTAGCCTTATTTCTGTGGAATCTGAGAACAGATATTTCGGATCCCTTGGAAGACTATAGGGCCAAAGGAAATATCCTCCGATAACAAAGAGAAAGAAGCTTTCTGAGAAACTTCTTTGTGTTCTGTGAAATCATCTCACAGAGTTACAGCTTTCCCCTCAAGAAGCCTTTCGCTAAGACAGTTCTTGTGGAATTGGCAAAGTGATATTTGGAAGCCCATAGAGGGCTATGGTGAAAAAGGAAATATCCTCAGATGAAATCTGGAAAGAAGCTTTCTGAGAAACTGCTTAGTGTTCTGTTAATTCATCTCACAGAGTTACATCTGTATTTCGTGGATCTCTTTGCTAGCCTTATTTCTGTGGAATCTGAGAACAGATATTTCGGATCCCTTGGAAGACTATAGGGCCAAAGGAAATATCCTAAGATAACAAAGAGAAAGAAGCTTTCTGAGAAATTTCTTTGTGTTCTGTGAAATCATCTCACAGAGTTACAGCTTCCCCTCAAGAAGCCTTTCGCTAAGACAGTTCTTGTGGAATTGGCAAAGTGATATTTGGAAGCCCATAGAGGGCTACGGTGAAAAAGGAAATATCCTCACATGAAATCTGGAAAGAAGCTTTCTGAGAAACTGCTTAGTGTTCTGTTAATTCATCTCACAGAGTTACATCTGTATTTCTTGGATCTCTTTGCTAGCCTTATTTCTGTGGAATCTGAGAACAGATATTTCGGATCCCTTGGAAGACTATAGGGCCAAAGGAAATATCCTCCGATAACAAAGAGAAAGAAGCTTTCTGAGAAACTTCTTTGTGTTCTGTGAAATCATCTCACAGAGTTACAGCTTTCCCCTCAAGAAGCCTTTCGCTAAGACAGTTCTTGTGGAATTGGCAAAGTGATATTTGGAAGCCCATAGAGGGCTATGGTGAAAAAGGAAATATCCTCCGTTGAAATGTGGAAAGAAGCTTTCTGAGAAACTGCTTAGTGTTCTTTTAATTCATCTCACAGAGTTACATCTGTATTTCGTGGATCTCTTTGCTAGCCTTATTTCTGTGGAATCTGAGAACAGATATTTCGGATCCCTTGGAAGACTATATGGCCAAAGGAAATATCCTCCGATAACAAAGAGAAAGAAGCTTTCCGAGAAACTTCTTTGTGTTCTGTGAAATCATCTCACAGAGTTACAGCTTTCCCCTCAAGAAGCCTTTCGCTAAGACAGTTCTTGTGGAATTGGCAAAGTGATATTTGGAAGCCCATAGAGGGCTATGGTGAAAAAGGAAATATCCTCACATGAAATCTGGAAAGAAGCTTTCTGAGAAACTGCTTAGTGTTCTGTTAATTCATCTCACAGAGTTACATCTGTATTTCGTGGATCTCTTTGCTAGCTTTATTTCTGTGGAATCTGAGAACAGATATTTCGGATCCCTTGGAAGACTATAGGGCCAAAGGAAATATCCTCCCATAACAAAGAGAAAGAAGCTTTCTGAGAAACTTCTTTGTGTTCTGTGAAATCATCTCACAGAGTTACAGCTTTCCCCTCAAGAAGCCTTTCGCTAAGACAGTTCTTGAGGAATTGGCAAAGTGATATTTGGAAGCCCATAGAGGGCTATGGTGAAAAAGGAAATATCCTCAGATGAAATCTGGAAAGAAGCTTTCTGAGAAACTCCTTAGTGTTCTGTTAATTCATCTCACAGAGTTACATCTGTATTTCGTGGATCTCTTTGCTAGCCTTATTTCTGTGGAATCTGAGAACAGATATTTCCTTTCCCTTTGAAGACTATAGGGCCAAAGGAAATATCCTCCGATAACAAAGAGAAAGAAGCTTTCTAAGAAACTTCTTTGTGTTCTGTGAAATCATCTCACAGAGTTACAGCTTTCCCGTCAAGAAGCCTTTCGCTAAGACAGTTCTTGAGGAATTGGCAAAGTGATATTTGGAAGCCCATAGAGGGCTATGGTGAAAAAGGAAATATCCTCAGATGAAATCTGGAAAGAAGCTTTCTGAGAAACTGCTTAGTGTTCTGTTAATTCATCTCATATAGTTATATCTGTATTTCGTGGATCTCTTTGCTAGCCTTATTTCTGTGGAATCTGAGAACAGATATTTCGGATCCCTTGGAAGACTATAGGGCCAAAGGAAATATCCTCCGATAACAAAGAGAAAGAAGCTTTCTGAGAAACTTCTTTGTGTTTTGTGAAATCATCTCACAGAGTTACAGCTTTCCCGTCAAGAAGCCTTTCGCTAAGACAGTTCTTGTGGAATTGGCAATGTGATATTTGGAAGCCCATAGAGGGATATGGTGAAAAAGGAAATATCCTCAGATGAAATTTGGAAAGAAGCTTTCTGAGAAACTCCTTAGTGTTCTGTTAATTCATCTCACAGAGTTACATCTGTATTTCGTGGATCTCTTTGCTAGCCTTATTTCTGTGCAATCTGAGAACAGATATTTCCTTTCCCTTTGAAGACTATAGGGCCAAAGGAAATATCCTCCGATAACAAAGAGAAAGAAGCTTTCTGAGAAACTTCTTTGTTTTCTGTGAAATCATCTCACAGAGTTACAGCTTTCCCCTCAAGAAGCCTTTCGCTAAGACAGTTCTTGTGGAATTGGCAAAGTGATATTTGGAAGCCCATAGAGGGCTATGGTGAAAAACGAAATATCCTCCGATGAAATCTGGAAAGTAGCTTTCTGAGAAACTGCTTAGTGTTCTGTTAATTCATCTCACAGAGTTACATCTGTATTTCGTGTATCTCTTTGCTAGCCTTATTTCTGTGCAATCTGAGAACAGATATTTCGGAACCCTTGGAAGACTATAGGGCCAAAGGAAATATCCTGCGATAACAAAGAGAAAGAAGCTTTCTGAGAAACTTCTTTGTGTTCTGTGAAATCATCTCACAGAGTTACAGCTTTCCCCTCAAGAAGCCTTTCGCTAAGACAGTTCTTGTGGAATTGGCAAAGTGATATTTGGAAGCCCATAGAGGGCTATGGTGAAAAAGGAAATATCCTCACATGAAATCTGGAAAGAAGCTTTCTGAGAAACTGCTTTGTGTTCTGTTAATTCATCTCAGAGAGTTACATCTGTATTTCGTGGATCTGTTTGCTAGCCTTATTTCTGTGGAATCTGAGAACAGATATTTCGTATCCCTTGGAAGACTATAGGGCCAAAGGAAATATCCTCCGATAACAAAGAGAAAGAAGCTTTCTGAGAAACTTCTTTGTGTTCTGTGAAATCATCTCACAGAGTTACAGCTTTCCCCTCAAGAAGCCTTTCGCTAAGACAGTTCTTGTGGAATTGGCAAAGTGATATTTGGAAGCCCATAGGGGGCTATGGTGAAAAAGGAAATATCCTCAAATGAAATCTGGAAAGAAGCTTTCTGAGAAACTGCTTAGTGTTCTGTTAATTCATCTCACAGAGTTACATCTGTATTTCGTGGATCTCTTTGCTACCCTTATTTCTGTGGAATCTGAGAACAGATATTTCGGATCCCTTGGAAGACTATAGGGCCAAAGGAAATATCCTCCGATAACAAACAGAAAGAAGCTTTCTGAGAAACTTCTTTGTGTTCTGTGAAACCATCTCACAGAGTTACAGCTTTCCCCTCAAGAAGCCTTTCGCTAAGACAGTTCTTGTGGAATTGGCAAAGTGATATTTGGAAGCCGATAGAGGGCTATGGTGAAAAAGGAAATATCCTCACATGAAATGTGGAAAGAAGCTTTCTGAGAAACTCCTTAGTGTTCTGTTAATTCATCTCACAGAGTTACATCTGTATTTCGTGGATCTCTTTGCTAGCCTTATTTCTGTGGAATCTGAGAACAGATATTTCGGATCCCTTGGAAGACTATAGGGCCAAAGGAAATATCCTGCGATAACAAAGAGAAAGAAGCTTTCTGAGAAACTTCTTTGTGTTCTGTGAAATCATCCCACAGAGTTACACCTTTCCCCTCAAGAAGCCTTTCGCTAAGACAGTTCTTGTGGATTTGGCAAAGTGATATTTGGAAGCCCATAGAGGGCTATGGTGAAAAAGGAAATATCCTCACATGAAATCTGGAAGAAGCTTTCTGAGAAACTCCTTAGTGTTCTGTTAATTCATCTCACAGAGTTACATCTGTATTTCGTGGATCTCTTTGCTAGCCTTATTTCTGTGGAATCTGAGAACAGATATTTCGGATCCCTTGGAAGACTATAGGGCCAAAGGAAATATCCTCCCATAACAAAGAGAAAGAAGCTTTCTGAGAGACTTCTTTGTGTTCTGTGAAATCATCTCACAGAGTTACAGCTTTCCCCTCAAGAAGCCTTTCGCTAAGACAGTTCTTGTGGAATTGGCAAAGTGATATTTGGAAGCCCCTAGAGGGCTATGGTGAAAAAGGAAATATCCTCAGATGAAATCTGGAAAGTAGCTTTCTGAGAAACTGCTTAGTGTTCTGTTAATTCATCTCACAGAGTTACATCTGTATTTCGTGGATCTCTTTGCTAGCCTTATTTCTGTGGAATCTGAGAACAGATATTTCGGATCCCTTGGAAGACTATAGGGCCAAAGGAAATATCCTCCGACAACAAAGAGAAAGAAGCTTTCTGAGAAACTTCTTTGTGTTCTGTGAAATCATCTCACAGAGTTACAGCTTTCCCCTCAAGAAGCCTTTCGCTAAGACAGTTCTTGTGGAATTGGCAAAGTGATATTTGGAAGCCCATAGAGGGCTATGGTGAAGAAGGAAATATCCTCAGATGAAATCTGGAAAGAAGCTTTCTGAGAAACTGCTTAGTGTTCTGTTAATTCATCTCACAGAGTTACATCTGTATTTCGTGGATCTCTTTGCTAGCCTTATTTCTGTGGAATCTGAGAACAGATATTTCGGATCCCTTGGAAGACTATAGGGCCAAAGGAAATATCCTCCGATAACAAAGAGAAAGAAGCTTTCTGAGAAACTTCTTTGTGTTCTGTGAAATCATCTCACAGAGTTACAGCTTTCCCCTCAAGAATCCTTTCGCTAAGACAGTTCTTGTGGAATTGGCAAAGTGATATTTGGAAGCCCATAGAGGGCTATGGTGAAAAATGAAATATCCTCAGATGAAATCTGGAAAGAAGCTTTCTGAGAAACTGCTTAGTGTTCTGTTAATTCATCTCACAGAGTTACATCTGTATTTCGTGGATCTCTTTGCTAGCCTTATTTCTGTGGAATCTGAGAACAGATATTTCGGATCCCTTGGAAGACTATAGGGCCAAAGGAAATATCCTGCGATATCAAAGAGAAAGACGCTTTCTGAGAAACTTCTTTGTGTTCTGTGAAATCATCCCACAGAGTTACAGCTTTCCCCTCAAGAAGCCTTTCGCTAAGACAGTTCTTGTGGAATTGGCAAAGTGATATTTGGAAGCCCATAGAGGGCTATGGTGAAGAAGGAAATATCCTCAAATGAAATCTGGAAAGAAGCTTTCTGAGAAACTGCTTAGTGTTCTGTTAATTCATCTCACAGAGTTACATCTGTATTTCGTCGATCTCTTTGCTAGCCTTATTTCTGTGGAATCTGAGAACAGATATTTCGGATCCCTTGGAAGACTATAGGGCCAAAGGAAATATCCTCCGATAACAAACAGAAAGAAGCTTTCTGAGAAACTTCTTTGTGTTCTGTGAAATCATCTCACAGAGTTACAGCTTTCCCCTCAAGAAGCCTTTCGCTAAGACAGTTCTTGTGGAATTGGCAAAGTGATATTTGGAAGCCCATAGAGGGCTATGGTGAAAAGGAAATATCCTCACATCAAATCTGGAAGAAGCTTTCTGAGAAACTCCTTAGTGTTCTGTTAATTCATCTCACAGAGTTACATCTGTATTTCGTGGATCTCTTTGCTAGCCTTATTTCTGTGGAATCTCAGAACAGATATTTCGGATCCCTTGGAAGACTATAGGGCCAAAGGAAATATCCTCCGATAACAAAGAGAAAGAAGCTTTCTGAGAAATTTCTTTGTGTTCTGTGAAATCATCTCACAGAGTTACAGCTTTCCCCTCAAGAAGGCTTTCGCTAAGACAGTTCTTGTGGAATTGGCAAAGTGATATTTGGAAGCCCATAGAGGGCTATGGTGAAAAAGGAAATATCCTCAGATGAAATCTGGAAAGTAGCTTTCTGAGAAACTGCTTAGTGTTCTGTTAATTCATCTCACAGAGTTACATCTGTATTTCGTGGATCTCTTTGCTAGCCTTATTTCTGTGGAATCTGAGAACAGATATTTCGGACCCATTGGAAGACTATAGGGCCAAAGGAAATATCCTCCGACAACAAAGAGAAAGAAGCTTTCTGAGAAACTTCTTTGTGTTCTGTGAAATCATCTCACAGAGTTACAGCTTTCCCCTCAAGAAGCCTTTCGCTAAGACAGTTCTTGTGGAATTGGCAAAGTGATATTTGGAAGCCCATAGAGGGCTATGGTGAAGAAGGAAATATCCTCAAATGAAATCTGGAAAGAAGCTTTCTGAGAAACTGCTTAGTGTTCTGTTAATTCATCTCACAGAGTTACATCTGTATTTCGTCGATCTCTTTGCTAGCCTTATTTCTGTGGAATCTGAGAACAGATATTTCGGATCCCTTGGAAGACTATAGGGCCAAAGGAAATATCCTCCGATAACAAACAGAAAGAAGCTTTCTGAGAAACTTCTTTGTGTTCTGTTAAATCATCTCACAGAGTTACAGCTTTCCCCTCAAGAAGCCTTTCGCTAAGACAGTTCTTGTGGAATTGGCAAAGTGATATTTGGAAGCCCATGGAGGGCTATGGTGAAAAAGGACATATAATCAAATGAAATCTGGAAAGGAGCTTTCTGAGAAACTGCTTAGTGTTCTGTTAATTCATCTCACAGAGTTACATCTGTATTTCGTGGATCTCTTTGCTAGCCTTATTTCTGTGGAATCTGAGAACCGATATTTCGGATCCATTGGAAGATTTTAGGGCCAAAGGAAATATCCTCCGACAACAAAGAGAAAGAAGCTTTCTGAGAAACTTCTTTGTGTTCTGTGAAATCATCTCACAGAGTTACAGCTTTCCCCTCAAGAAGCCTTTCGCTAAGACAGTTCTTGTGGAATTGGCAAAGTGATATTTGGAAGCCCATAGAGGGCTATGGTGAAAAAGGAAATATCCTCACATGAAATCTGGAAAGAGGCTTTCTGAGAAACTGCTTTGTGTTCTGTTAATTCATCTCACAGAGTTACATCTGTATTTCGTGGATCTCTTTGCTAGCCTTATTTCTGTGGAATCTGAGAACAGATATTTCGGATCCCTTGGAAGACTATAGGGCCAAAGGAAATATCCTCCGATAACAAAGAGAAAGAAGCTTTCTGAGAAACTTCTTTGTGTTCTGTGAAATCATCTCACAGAGTTACAGCTTTCCCCTCCAGAAGCCTTTCGCTAAGACAGTTCTTGTGGAATTGGCAAAGTGATATTTGGAAGCCCATAGAGGGCTATGGTGAAAAAGGAAATATCCTCCGTTGAAATGTGGAAAGAAGCTTTCTGAGAAACTGCTTAGTGTTCTGTTAATTCATCTCACAGAGTTACATCTGTATTTCGTGGATCTCTTTGCTAGCCTTATTTCTGTGGAATCTGAGAACAGATATTTCGGATCCCTTGGAAGACTATAGGGCCAAAGGAAATATCCTCCGATAACAAAGAGAAAGAAGCTTTCTGAGAAACTTCTTTGTGTTCTGTGAAATCATCTCACAGAGTTACAGCTTTCCCCTCAAGAAGCCTTTCGCTAAGACAGTTCTTGTGGAATTGGCAAAGTGATATTTGGGAGCCCATAGAGGGCTATGGTGAAAACGGAAATATCCTCAGATGAAATCTGGAAAGAAGCTTTCTGAGAAACTGCTTAGTGTTCTGTTAATTCATCTCACAGAGTTACATCTGTATTTCGTGGATCTCTTTGCTAGCCTTATTTCTGTGGAATCTGAGAACAGATATTTCGGATCCCTTGGAAGACTATAGGGCCAAAGGAAATATCCTCCGATAACAA